>NC_057804.1:162648123-162825593 GCF_018294505.1 Triticum aestivum | reverse complement strand
AGTGGCCCGCTCCTTCCGCAGCGCCTCAAGCCGCTGCACTTTGGTCGACTTCACAGCTTTTACGGCCGCGGCCTTTGTGGCCTTCCCCTTCCCGGGCTTCGGAGGCATGGCGGAGGCGGTGGGGGAGATCGACGGCGCTGGTGGTGGCGGCAGCGACGGGGGCAGAGCGCTGCCCTCTTTCAACTCAGCAAGCGGAGGAGGGCGGCGGAGATTTCTGAGATTGCAGCAGCGAAGGGCGAAGGTGGGGGAAATGCCCCTGTTTCCCCTGCTTATAAAGAGGGACGGGGCGGACATTTCGGCCTTCCAAATAAACAACCACCCACGATCTCTCCCACGACTCCGCGATTGACGCGTGCCGTTACGGGGGGCGCGGTGGATACGGAGTTAGATTCGGCATAACCCAGGCTCCGCGCGTGCCCGTGCCCTGTTTTGGGCCTGGCCAAACAGCGCTCGGCACCGTGTGTGGCCCAGGCCCGGGGGCTCCTGTCGGTGTACTAGAGTAGGGGTACCCTAGTATCCCAAACTTGTGCACGGGCAGTTGCAGCGCCGCGCGGAAAGGCTTGCCGGACGACCGCCAGAGTCCTCCATGGGTTCCTTTGGAGCCATTCAAGAACAAAGCATTCAAGATGAAGAGACAAGGCCCCGGCAAGAGGAGCTTGCCGGGAAGGCCAACCACGGCACTTCAAGAAACTTGCCGCGATGCACCGCACGTCCCGGCAAGGTCCGGTGAGCGACAAGCTTCTGGACTCGACAAGACGACGACCCCGACAAGGTACTCGCCGGGGGCCCGCTGCCACTCTATACCCACGCTCCAGCGCACCCACCCGCGTGTCGCCATGAGGCTTCCTCAGGGGCGCGTGGCGGGAGCCTGTGCAGCCAGGGGTACGCGGTGGCAAGCGGAGATGAAGAGAAGGCCATCGTGGCAAACGGTGGCGCTCCTACCGGCCACTTTTTGCACTGTTTAGGCAACTCAGACGGGCATTCAATGACCTTGTCCCCTGCCGTCAGAGTTAGGTAGGGTGCACTGTGTCCACAGTAGCGGTAGCTGCACCTACCGCATCCTTTTCCATTTTTACCCTTCTAGTCTACGTTGCCACCTGTCGGTGACCCCTTGAAAGTATAAAAGGAGGCCCAAGCGCAACGTAGAAGGGGTTCGGCCCATTCAAAACATCAGGAACACTCTCACGCTCGGTCTGGCAGCGTCCATCGCTCCTGAGCAAAAATTCAATACACACAAACAAGCAGCAGTAGGGTTTTACGCATCCGTGCGGCCCGAAGCTGGGTAAAAACTGCTCGCGTGTACTACCTCGATCTGCTCTTTGCGCGGCCTCCACCCCCCTCCGAACCGAAAGGGGCCCGGTCCCCATAGGTGTTGGTGGATCAGTTTCCCCGACACGTTGGCATCGTTAACATGGGATTACTGTAGCCTAATTATCCGAGCGTTACAAATCTCCTACTACAAGAAATCTTGTGCCGAGATTTAGGAGGTAGAAGGAAACAGTGCGGGGTACTCTTCGCGCAGACGATCCTCATGTTCCCAAGTGGCTTCATCTTCAGAATGGTGCGACTACTGGACTTTGAGGAACTTGATCGCCTTCTGTGAGTGCGGCGTTCGGCTTGGTCGAGAATGCGGACCGGATGCTCTTTATAGGAGAGGTCCTATTGCAACTCGAGCACTTCATGATCCACTGCTCGGATTGGGTCCTTGAAGCAGCGACAGGGTTGCGACACGTGGAACACATCGTGAACCTAAGAAAGGTTCGGCGGAAGTTCCAGCTGGTATGCCACTTATCCACGCCTTTCCAGAATAGTGAAAGGACCAATATAGCTAGGAGCTAGTTTGCCCTTGATCCCGAAGCGATGAGCACCCTTCATTGGTGTGACTCAAAGATAAGCCTTTTCACCAGGTTGATATACCATGTCATTATGATGACGGTCATACTGACTCTTCTGGCATGACTGAGCAGTCTTGAGATTCTCGTGAATAATGTAGACTTGTTCTTCAGCATGTTGGATAATATCCGGACTGAATAGTGGTCGTTCCCCTATTTCTGACCAGTTCAAAGGGGTTTGGCACTTTCGTCCATATAACACTTCGAAGGGGGCCATCTTCCGACTAGCTTGATAGCTATTAGCGTCAGGACCCCGACTCAATGCCACATCGATCTAGCATGTAACACCTCATATCACTTTGTGGCCTCACGCACGGTATCCCCACGGGTGTCGCCTTACCTTTGCCCGGGACCGTTTGCGCCTTTTGGCACACGTATATGACAGTGTCGCTAGCATCCATATGATAAGGAGCCCGGGCTGACATGGCTAGTCGTAAACCCAAAGTGGCACAGACTTACAGGGACAGGCATCCATGACCCAGCATCGAACGTGTCGGTCATCAGCAAGTGAATCCAGGCTGTAGCACTGAGCTAACAGGACTCCGGTGAACCGGGCTGTAGCGGGCTAACAGGACTCCGGTATTCATCGCATGACATTTCCCCAAAGGGACACACACAGGAACGAAGAAGGACACATGCCGGCCAGCCTAAGTGTTCCGGAGCAGTAGCAAGCTACCAGGGCTCAGTGGAAGCACTAGGAGACATTTCCCGGTAAGAGAGACTACTAAGGATAAACAACTAGATAGTCAGATCCCACACATAGCAATACACATTACACGTACGCATAACATGCAAGTATGTGTTGTACAACATGGCATCACAGCATAACTCAACAACTCATATAGATAAAGGCTCAGAAGAGCCATCATAGCATTTATTACAAACAAGGGTCACATGACCCAACATTCAGAGCAATCAAGCAACTAACGGAAGCATTACATGTCTGAGTACAGACATCTATAAATGAAAAAGGTTGAAAGCCTGACTATCTACAACATCCGGTCAAGATCGTAGCTGAGGTACTAGCTACTAGTCGAAGTCCACGAGAACACTAATAAGACCGAAGGCTCCGCTGCAAAAACATAAATAAAGCAACATGAGTACAAAGGTACTCAGCAAGACTTACATCAGATCCTATCATACATGCATTTGTATCAAGAGGGTAATGTGGGGTTTAGTTGCAGCAAGCCAGCATTGACTATGTGGCTATCCTGTTCTACGACTACCAGAAATCTTGAGGTGAGACAACGTACACGAGTCCACTAATCACCACACAATACACTACTATGGATTCATCCCCGTCTCCCTACGAGAAGGCCATCCATAGCACTCACACTTGTCTTGAGCATTTTAGGGTATCCACTTCAAGTTGTCTATGTACCATGTAATCATCCAAGAAGTCCACAACCGCGGACCCGGCTATTCGAATAGATCATGTTAACCCTGCAGGGGTGTACTTCTTCACACACGCTCTCGCCACTTACCGCCATGTACACGTCATGTATCTCGGCAACCTTCAAGCGGAAGCCTGGCGAGGGTGTCGGCCACGACCTGACTAACCACACAAGACTCTAATCCAGGTTTATCGCCTATTCGGGTTCCATCCGCAAGGAGATCCGGCCGGGGTTTCACTCACGGCCCCAAACGATGTGTGCATGGTTCCCAAGCCCACCTCGCCGGATGGATCTACGCTTGGTACACCGTGCCACTTGTGCCTAGTCTGTCCCAAGCCCACCTGGCCGGGTGCCACTTGGTAGACTACTAACACTACCTACAAACACCAGAAACTAGTTGCGACTCCTGGACAGACATCAAGTTGGTTAATAAGTCGAGAGGGGTCGACTTACCGGAACCCAATGTGTGGTAGTATCGAGTCATTGGACAACATACATAGAACTCAGTGCTTAGGGATGGTTCCAGTGAGACAACCCACCATGTACTCCTACATGGCCTCTCACCGCTACCTTTACCAAATCGTGTTCACACACTTCACTCTCAGCATCAGATCATATCGTAACACTCCAATTCATTCCCAATGAACCAGACCTGACACAACTCTAAGCAATAGCAAGCATAGCATGGTAGGAACACAACAATGGCTTCAATCAACTCCTACACATGCTAGTGGGTTTCAACTATTTACTGTGGCAATGACAGGTCATGCAGAGGAATGGGTTCAACTACCGCAGCACAAAGTAGCAGAAGAATCGTTGTTGTCCTAATGCAATAACTGAGAGCAGGAGCGAGAGGGTAGGATTGTATCGGAATGAACAAGGGGGTTTGCTTGCCTGGTAAATCAACAAGGAAGGCACTGCTTCATAGACAGGCACTCTGGAACAGACTCCGGAGCAGGACCTATCGAGAAGGAACAGTGTCGGCAATCAATACACAAACATATGCAACAATATGATGCATGAACATGGCATGAGGATGTGAGGTTGTTTGAGCTAATGCAACAAGTATCCATTTGGTTTGAAGTCCATTTGAACCCAAAAGCTCAAATGCACTTCCAAATTAAGCTCCTATATATGCCATAATGTGTTTTCTCATATTCAGCATGTATAAGTTGGTTTGTCATGCATGAAACTAGTACAGGTGGAAAGATTGCATTTTTCTGATAATTTTTCATATATAAATCATTTCAATCTGAGCTACGGTTGAATTTCTATGAATTTTTGAAGTTTAAAACAATTTCTGGAATTTCCTGATTTAATTTAAATCCAGAAATCATATTATTGCGCCAGCATGACGTCAGCACGACGTCAGCAGTCAACTGCGGCTGACTGGGTTCAAACCTGACGTGTGGGGCCCACACGTCAGTGACAGGGGGTTAAACAGGGGGTTAGATTAACTTAATTAAAGGATTAGGGGGCACCGGGGCCCACATGTCAGCCTCAGGGGGTTAATTCAAGTGGTGATTAGCACTAAGCTAATCACCTGACGGGCCGGGCCCACATGGCGGGGCTCAGGCGACGGGGCTCGCCGCCGGCGACCTCTGGACGCGGCGGAGTCCGCACCACAGGCCACGGGGACGGCGTCTGAGAGCACCGGGGCGTAGCCCGGGCTCGTCTGCATCCAGGGGGGCAGACGGGAAGCCGCGGGGACGCCGGAGCTCGCCGGAGCAAAGCTTGCGGCGGCGGCCGGAGCTCGGCTTCGATCGGGAACGGGCTGCGGGGCACGAGGAGGCCACCTGAGGGGCTCGGCGGCACCCTCATGGCACCGGGAGCACGATGGGGTGCTTGGTTTGGGCGGAGGCGGGCCGAGACGACGACGGCGACATGGACGGCGGCGAGAAGCTTCGGCCGTGGTGGGGAACGGTGCTACGGCGCGGAAACGAGGGGGAGAAGAGAGGGAAACGGTGGCGGAGCTCACCGCGGACCTCCAGGGCTGCTCGTTGTGGCCGGGGACGCGTTGGAGACGGCGAATCGGAGTCGGCGGTCGACGGCGTCCGAGGAGGAAGACGATGGCGACGGCGGCTCCACAGGGCGTCCGGCGCCTTGTGGCTTGACGGAGAGCTTCAGGGCGAGGGGGCGGAGCTCCTGCGCGTGTCGGAGAGGCGAGGGGAGGCCGGTGGCCGCGGCAACGGCGAGCGGCGGCGGTGATGGCGCTCGGTGTGCGAGGGAGAGAGCAGGGGGAGAGGAGGAGGGCGAGGGAGAGTGCGAGAGGGGTCGGGGTGGCTGCATGGCGTCTCCGGGGCATCCAGACGAGGAGGGGAGAGGGCAGGCAGGCAGAGAGGGAGGTGGCATGGCGCGGTGGCGCGCGCGCGCGCCGGGCACGCTCCCATCCCTCTGTCGGGGAGGAAGACGACAGAGGGGGGCCAGTGGGCTGGGCCGGCGCTGGCTGCTGGGCCGGCCAGGCCGCACAGGGAGGAGGCCCAGGTAAGTTTCTCCTCTTTTTCTGTTTTCTAATTTTTCTGACATTTGTTTTGATTTAATTAAAATATTAAATCATTTTATTACCTTATGCCAATTTTTGCAGGAGCTAACTATATTATTCCAGAGCTCCCCAACAGGTGGCATAATTTTTGGACATATATTAATATATATAACTAATATATTTCCAATGCAAATACTTATGCATTAATTCCAAATGCCCAAAATAAATACCTATGAGCTCTTAAAAATATTGGTTTGATTTTTATCTCTGTCCAATATTTTCAGAGAGCAACATGAGCATTTTCTTGGACCCTTTTGGAGAAATTTTTATTTGGGTCATTTTCAAAAATGATTCTGAGGGTTCCACCAATCCTCATTTCAAATTTAAATGGAATATAAACATGATGCACAAATGACTAGCTAGTCTAGGTCATACCAGAACTAGGGATGTGACAATTAGTATGAGAGAACTCAGCATACGAGAGAGATTCCTCCCATTTCTTGCCGAAGGAAATAACACAAGCTCGAAGCATGTCTTCGAGAACTTGGTTGATGCGTTCAACTTGCGCTTGCGACTGAGGATGAAAAGCAGTGCTAAAAGACAGATGAGTCCTCGTAGCTTCTTGGAAACTTGCCCAGAATTTTGAAGTGAATAAACTACCACGGTCTGAACTGATTACCAATGGAATACCGTGAAGTGAAACAATTCGGGACATGTAGAGGGTTGCCAGCTGACTAGCAGAGATCGTTTCTTTGACAGCCAGAAAATGCGCACCTTTAGAAAGCTGGTCAATGACGAGAAGAATAGCATCATTACCTTTTTGCGATTTGGAAAATCTAGTGACGAAGTCCATTCAACATGGTCCCATTTCTATTCAGGAATAGAGATAGGTTGAAGAGTTCCAGTAGGCCTTTGATGTTCTGCTTTGATACGATGGCAAACGTCACACTCAGCAACATAATGAGCAATGTCTTGCTTCATATTAGACCACCAGAGTCTCTGACGAATGTCTTGGTACATGATACATCTCCGATGTATCTACTTTTCCAAAAACTTTTACCCTTGTTTTGGACTCTTACTTGCATGATTTGAATGAAACTAACCCGGACTGAAGTTGTTTTCAGCAGAACTGCCATGATGTTGTTTTATGTGTAGAAAAAAAAGTTCTCGGAATGTCCTGGAAATCCACGGAGGCACTTTTTGGAATTAATAAGAATTTTTGGCGAAAGAATAAACCCCAGGGGGGCCCATAGGCTATCCACGAGACAGGGGGGCGCCCCCCCAGGGCGCGCCCTCCTATCTCGTGGCCCCCCTGGACCTCCACCGACCTCAACTCCAACTCCATATGTTCACGTTCGGGGAGAAAAATTCAGAGAGAAAGTTTCATCACGTTTTACGACACGGAGCTGCCACCAAGCCCTAATCTCTCTTGGGAGGGCTGATCTGGAGTCCGTTCGAGGCTCCGGAGAGGGGGATTCATCCCCGTCGTCATCATCAACCATCCTCCATCACCAATTTCATGATGCTCACCGCCGTGCGTGAGTAATTCCATCGTAGGCTTGCTGGACGGTGATGGGTTGGATGAGATTTACCATGTAGTCAAGTTAGTTTTGTTAGGGTTTGATCCCTAGTATTCACTATGTTATGAGATTGATGTTGCTATGACTTTGCTATGCTTAATGCTTGTCACTAGGGCCCGAGTGCCATGATTTCAGATCTGAACCTATTATGTTTTCATGAATATATGTGTGTCCTTGATCCTATCTTGCAAGTCTATAGTCATCTATTATGTGTTATGATCCGACTACCCTGAAGTGACAATAATCGGGATACTTCTCGGTTATGACCGTAGTTTGAGGAGTTCATGTATTCACTATGTGCTAATGCTTTGTTCCGGTTCTCTATTAAAAGGAGGCCTTAATATCCCTTAGTTTCCGTAAGGACCCCGCTGCCACGGGAGGGTAGGACAAAAGATGCCATGCAAGTTCTTTTCCATAAGCATGGATGAATATTTACGGAATACATGCCTACATTACATTGATGAATTGGAGCTAGTTCTGTGTCACCCTATGTTATAACTATTGCATGAGGAATCGCATCCGGCATAATTATCCATCACTAATCCATTGCCTACGAGCTTTTCATATATTGTTCTTCGCTTATTTACTTTTCCGTTGCTACTGTTACAACTACTACAAAAACCCAAAAACATTTATCTTTACTTTTGCTACCATTACCTTTATTATCATACCACTTTTGCTACTAAATACTTTGCTGCAGATACTAAGTTATCCAAGTGTGGTTGAATTGACAACTCAACTGCTAATACTCAAGAATATTCTTTGGCTCCCCTTGTGTCGAATCAATAAATTTGGGTTGAATACTCTACCCTCGGAAGCTGTTGCGATCCCCTACACTTGTGGGTTATCAAGACTAATTTCTGGCACCGTTGCCAAGGAGCATAGCTCTATTCTCTGAGTCACTTGGGATTTATATCTGTTGATCACTATGAAGAACTTGAAAGACGCTAAAACCAATATTTTTCCCTCAACTACGAGGGGAGGTAAGGAACTGCCATCTAGCTCTGCACTAGATTCTCCTTCCGTTATTAGTAGGCTTGCGACACCTAAACCTGCTACTACTATGAATTCTGATATGTCGCATGTTATTGATGATGCCACTTCTGCTATGCATGATGAAACTACTTCTGTGCGTGATACTACTTTGCCATTAGGTGAATTTATTGATGAACAACTTGCTAGAGTTAGGGGGGAATGAAATTACTGAAGAACCTATTATTGATGATAGTGATGATGAAGGTTCTCCCAATGATTATGTATTGCCTGTTGTTCCTAAGGTTTATGTTACAAATGAAGAAGCTGCTAGGGAAATCTTTGCTTGCAATGGTAGATATGATCTTAAGAAATTATTAGCTAAATGGAAGCAGCAGTCTCTTAATGCTAGAATGAAACCTGACCCTACCTTTGCTACTTCACCTATTTGTGTTACTGATAAGGATTATGAATTTTCTGTTGATCCTGAGATTATTACTTTAGTTGAATCTGATCCTTTTTATGGCCTTGAATCTGAAACTGTTGTGGCACATCTTACCAAGTTGAATGATATAGCCACCCTGTTTACTAATGATGAGAAGTCTCGCTATTTTTATATCCTTAAGATATTTCCATTCTCATTAAAGGGTGATGCTAAGACTTGGTATAATTCTCTTGCTCCTAGTTGTGTGCGTAGTCCCCAGGATATGATTTATTACTTCTCTACTAAATATTTCTCTGCTCATAAGAAACAAGCTGCCTTGCGGGAAATATATAATTTTGTGCAAATCAAAGAATACAGTCTCCCACAAGCTTTGGGGAGGCTTCTCCGATTACTTAATGCTTTGCCTGATCATCCTCTTAAGAAAAATGAAATACTTGATATCTTTTATAATGGACTAACCGATGCTTCCAAGGACTACTTGGATAGTTGTGCTGGTTGTGTTTTCAGGGAAAGAACCGTCGACGAAGCTGAAATACTATTGAATAATATGTTGACTAATGAAAATAATTGGGCTCTTCCTGAGTCAATTCCTGAAGTGATTCCTAAACCTATTGAGCCAACTCCTGAGCCTATTCCTAAACCCACTCCGAAGAAGAGAGGTGTTTTATTTCTTAGTCCTGAAGATATGCAAGAGGCAAAGAAATCAATGAAAGAAAAAGGTATTGAAGTTGAAGATGTTAAGAATTTACCTTGTCGGGGATATACCCCACGGTATGACCCGGCTAGAGTTATGACCCGGCCGGACTTGGCGATTCACGAGAAGACCCGGCTAGAGCTAGGCGATTCACTGGCGATCTGCCTGGACATGGCGGTTTACATATAACCCGCCTGGACATTGTGACTCACTGGAGACCCGGCGGGCGGGTCAAACGGACGACAAGGACCAAGGCCCAGTAGGCCGGTTCATGTGATGGTGGTCCGACTTAAGAAGAAAGGTGTAAGGAATATTTCCCTTACAAGGAATCAAGACCCGGACTTGTATCCGGCTTGTATTAGAAGATAGGCTAGTCCTAGTCCTACTTGGACTCCACATGTAACCCGCCCCTCTAACTTATATAAAGAGGGGCAGGGGTCCCCAAAGAGGGAACAAGAAACAATATCTAGGGCTAGACACAAAGGGGCAGCCGACTTATGCGGCGACTCTCGATGAGCATAATGAGACGTAGGCTCAAACAGCATGTAGGGCTATTCCGGATGATGTTTCCCGGGGCCCGAAGCTGTCTAAATCCTCGTCTTGTGTGATGATCCGCCTTGCGTCTCTCGTCCCACTCAACCCCTCTCAAACTACCACATAGATGCATTGGCCTCGCGACTAAGTCCTAACACTAAGGACATCTGCCGTGACAAATCCACGACAGTTGGCGCCCACCGTGTGGCTTGCGCACGGTGGTGTTGAGTTCTTGGAGGGATCTTCCCCGAGATCGAGAAGTTCGCAATTTTCTGTTATTATCCCACATCTCAAAAAAATCATGGGATGAAGAAAAAATTACAGCGGAAGAATCTACATCATGGACGAGCTGTCAGAACAGCATACATGAGATTTGTGATTGAAAGCGATTAGGGTTCCTGCGTCTATGCGCTGCCGTCGTCGTGTGATCAATTCGGTCGAAGATGGATTCTTCTGCAAAAGCTGTTGTACGTCGTAGCCGCTTGTCACCAAGACCAACAGGTAAATGAAGTTGACACAATCGGTTTGCCCGACCATCGCTAGCTGCCGAGGCTGCCAATCCACGTGAAGACCCATGCCATATTGAGTACTTTTCACGTGAAGACCCCGGAAGTTAATTCAGGATTGGATTGCAAAGAAAAAGGAAAAAAAAAGGGAGCAGCCCACGACCGGGAATCAGTTTCCACCATCGAGTTGCCATCTCCATCGTTCTCCGCCCCCGCGTCTTCGAGTCGCTGCCCGGCCCTCGGCCGCCAAGCTGCCGCAGCCATGGTCCTGCCACCGACGGCCGGTCACCTCCGTCGTGAGACGCTGCAGCGCCGCTTCCATGCTCCTTGCTCGGCCGAGAGCTGTCGGGCTACCTCTCCCGCTATGGCTAGCTGTGGTTGCGGCCTCGCCGAGCTGGCCCACCTCCACCTCTTCTGCCGGGCCTTGAGCAGGCCACGGCCATCCAGCACCATCTCTACCGCGGCGGCTTGCCTTCCGCTGTGGCCAGCCTCCGCACCTCGCGCTGCCTCTCGCTAACGCAGCCACGAGCTGCCTCGCCACGGGTTTCCTCGAGCTGCCTTGTGCCGCTGAGAGCCGCCGCCGGTCTGTCATCAACAAGCCACCCCGTCCTCGCCTCGCTTCCCGAGCGAGCTGCCTTCATCGCCGACCGCGAGCTGCTGTTTCCACCTCGCCCTTACTCAGCGACCCGCTTGTCGAGAGCCGCCATTGCCTCATTCAGCCACTGGCCACAATTGTCATCACGGTTCCACCGGCCTTCATCGCCCGTCTTCGAGGCGCTTCTGCACCCACGACCAGGCCGAGCCACCCGCATTGGAGCCTCCATTGCAAGTCACCGCCGTATATCTGGGCCGCCTCCAAGTTGCCCCGAGCCGGCTGTTGCTGCACCCTCTGCCGCACCGTGAGCCTCGGTTGGTCTCGCGCCCCTGTGCTAAGTCACCGGTACTTCTCCGCCTCCGCGGCCGAGCACCGAGCTGTCGGCCGCTGCCCAACGCATGTGTCATCGCGGCTCAACACGCCTTTGCCTGTTCAGCCATCTCCGCTTCGAGCAAGCTCTTTGTGGTTCTATACTATGGCTGAGAAGAGGATGCGGTTGACCTGGTCAACTGATTGCAAAAGACATGAAACATCGATCATTATTGGCAACAGTTTAGCACCTGTGGTCATCTACTAGTTCAAGTTGTTTTTCTCAAACTCATCAGAGATCACGTGGTGGATAAATCAACACTACTGACTCATCAAACATCAGACCGGACGGAGTGCTAGATCCGCATATTAGCACATTCACGCTGCTGCTGGGCCTCCGTATCCCGGTTAAACTATGGACGTATAAAGATCATCTGTCATCCCAATGCACCAGGTGATATCCGTCTAATCTATTTTTATAAACATATTTATTCTTTCAAGAACAATACTCTGGCATGTATATTTTAACGTGCAGGGCAAGGATTCACAATATTATTTTAAATGTGACATCATATCGTGGGTACGGAGCATCCGACAGCACCATCTTGCGACCAACATCCGTCCACGCGGCTTACTGGCGACTAATTCGCTACATTTCTGCCGTGAACCGCCACACTTCTGTCATGAGCCGTCTCTACATCAACATTCCGGTCTCACCTCGGGCGCCCGTGGTGTCATTTTGAGCCGTTTTCATCGCTATAAACCGTCGTTTCTGCCGAGGCCTTGAGAGATTGATTAAATCGCCGTTGAAATTACTGAGGTGATCCATAATGCTGTGTTTGAATCATCTGTCGTCAAAGTACATCAGGTGATATCCATCTAAAGTTTGTTTATTTAGCACATGTTGTTTTGGTCAAAGAACAGTTCATCTTTGCCTTGGTCTACAATATTGTTTATGCAGGGCAATTATTTATGACAAAAAGTGATATTATACTGTGGAGATGGAAAGCATGCCAACATCTCTTGGCACAGGTGGTCGTCGTTACCCAACGGACTCCCGCACCGGCTTACAACGCCGTGGCCGTCTCTCGCTACTGCGCCAGCTTGCAATGCCGTGGCTGTCTCTCGCGACCACGCCGGTTTACAACAAGGAGGACAACTTTCCCGTCTGCACTGGCTTACAACGCCACGGCCGGTTCATCTGTCTATGCCGCCTCTGATGTTACGGTCGTCTTTACCGTCCATCTCTCGTGGCCTGGTCTATATCGACACACCGAGCCGCACTTGTCTGGAGGAGCTGTTTATTGAGTATGAGCAAGTCACTACTTGGGAAGCCCGGTTTTCTTCCAACAAATTAGAGGCAAATTATCATATATTATCAGCCGTCGTCTACACTGGATGGTTCAATGGGCAGGTGCACAAGTCGCCGCAACTATAGTTTGGTTAACTTCAAACAACCAGTTGGAAGGAGCCATTGGCCAAGTTGCTGACACGGCTCATACGGGATCATTTATAACCCGCCGCAGTCACCTCAACCTTCTATGGATTCACATCGCGCTATCAACGCCAATGATGTATACCTTCTGCTATGGTCAAATATGGAGAATCTCAAGCCAACTCCTCGAGTCGTCTTGAGACTCGGGGGCTACATTGGTATGACTCGGCAAAATTAGCCGGTTTCAATGGATTCAAAAACTCCGGGTCATCGGAGGGAAGGTGTCGGGGAAGCTGATCCACGAACACCTATGGGACCGACGGACCGAGCCCCTTTCGGTTCAGCGGGGGGCGGAGGTCGCACGAAGAGCGGATCGAGGCGAAGCACACGAGCAATTTTACCCAGCTTCGGAGCTCTCTGGAGAGATAATACTCCTACTGCTGCTTGTCTGATTGTATTGAGTTCTTGCTCAGGAGCGCTGAGTGCTACAGTACGCACCAGCTGCTAACGAGACCGAGCATGAGTGTTTTTCTGGCTTCGAAACCCCCCGCCCTACGTTGTGCATGGGCCTCCTTTTATACGCTCAAGGGGTCTCCGACAGGTGGCAACATAGACAAGGGCAAAAATGGAAAAGGAATTGCGGTTGGTACAACTACTTGTATAGTGTATCCTACCTAACCCTGACGGCAGGGGACAAAGGCATTAAATGCCCGTCTGCGTCGCCCAAATAGTGCAAAAAGGACCGTCAGGGACGCCACCATTCGCCACGATGGCAGTCTTGTCAGCATCGCTTGCCACCGCGCACCGCTGGCTGCACAGCCTCTTGCCACGCGCGTCTAGAAAGGCCTCAGGGCGACACGTTGGTGGATGTGCTGGAGCGCGGGTACTGAGTGGTAGCTTGTCGCGGCAAGCGCCTTGCCACGGATATTGTCTTGTCGTGCCCGGAAGCTTGTCGCTCACCGGGCCTTGCCGGGACGCGTGGCGCGTCGCGGCAAGTTCCTTGCGATGCCTTGGTTGGACTTCCCGGCAAGCTCCTCTTGCCGGGGCCTTGTCTCCTTGGCTTGAATACTTTGTTCTTGAATGGTTCCAAAGGAACCACGGAAGACCTTGGCGGTCACCCGGCAAGCCTTGCCGCGGGGTGCTGCAACTGCCCATGCACAAGTTTGGGATACTAGGGTACCCTTACTCTAGTACACCGACAGGAGCCCCTGGGCCTGGGCCACACATGGCGCCGAGCGCTGTTGGGCCAGGCCCAAAACAGGGCACGGGCACGCGCGGCCTGGGTTACGCCGTATCTTACTCCGTATCCACCGCGCCCTCCCTGAACGGCACGCGTTGAATGCGGCGTCGTGGGAGAGATCGTGGGTGGTTTCTTTATTCGGAATAACGGAACGCCCGCCCCCTCCCTCTTTATAAGCAGGGGAAACAGGGGCAGTTCGCCCATCTCGCCGGTTGCTACTCCAATCTCAGAAATCTCTGCCGCTCCCCCCTTCTTCCCAAAGCTGAAAGAGAGCAGCGCTCCGCCCCCCATCACCACCAGCATCACCAACGCCGCCGATCTCCCCCACCACCTTCGTCATGGCTCTGAAAGCCGACAAGGGGAAGGTCCTGAAGTCGGCCGAGGCGCAGCGGCTCGCGGCGTTGCGAAAGGAGCGGGCAATCTTCCCCCCCCCCCCCAGCTCGACACGAAGGAGCTGAGGGAGTACTACTACCTCTTCTGGTCAACGGAGACGCGAGCGCATCCGCGCACGAAGGTACTCCCAGCTGCCGCTTCGGAACTGGCTCCGAATGGATACCCTTTCTTCGCACTATTCTTCTACTGCGGGCTCTGCCCGCCTTTCTCTGAATTTTTCTGCGATATCATGAACACCTACGGGTTCCGCCTCCTTGACTTCACCCCCAATGTCGTTCTGACCATGGCAGTTTTTGCACATCTCTGCGAAAACTTTGTCGGAGTCCATCCAAATGTCACTCTTTTTCGCCACTTCTTTATGCCCCGAATCGAGAGAGGAGAACCTTTATCCGGTGGAATCGCCTGGATCTCAAGATCTGGCAAGAAGGAAGCTTATCTAGAGGGAGAGCTCCGCAGCAAGTGGGAGGAATGGAGAGCAGAATGGTGCTGGATTGTCGAGGAGAACCCGCAGCCATTCACCGCCCAGCGCCAAGTCCCAATAGCGCGCGGCAACGATTGGAGCAACGTGGCCCCGGAAGACGATAGGCTGAAGATTGTCGTCATCCAGATCTTACGCCTCAGGCTTGCCGGGCTCACCGTAGGCGCCGTTGGCGCAGATTTCCTTCGCTGCCGCATCGCCCCCCTGCAGGAGAGGAGGAGACCCACCTGGGAGTTCCAAAACTCGGCGGATATCATGAGGCTGTGCCCGGGCCTCAACTTCAACTTCACCGTCCTGGAGCTGGACACGATGATCCTGGAGCTGTTCAAGCGCGATCCTCAGCATCCCGAAGCGTTCATGTTGCCGAGGGGTGTCATTCCATTGTGCAACAACTCCTCGCTCGACCGCATCCGTGCAATGATGCCGTTGTGCGATTCGCATGGAATCGTCCCAACCTGGCAAGAGCCTGCGGACGACGTCGTGCGGGATTTCTTTGATGGCTTGGTAGAAGTGCCGGTCCGCTCCAATGAACAGAAGAGCCTCACCCGCGACACCACCGATGCGGAGATGCAGCGCATCGCCACTAGGGTAGAAGAGGCAGCAGCAGCCGCTGCCGTGGGTGAGTTTGGATTCACCGTGGAGGAGGCAGAGGCAGCAGAGGCGGCAAGCCTTGTCGAGCGAGAGGAGTTTGCCGGCGAGGAAGAGCTTGTCGGGCCTGAAGCTGAGTCGAGCGAGCCCGCCGAGGGCGCGAGCGACTCGTTGAAGATCGGCTCCTCCTCCTCCCCACCTTCAGCCAGCTCGCCGCAAGCGGAGCCCCCAGCTCCACCAAGAAGGCGTCTCCGCAAGGCCGGGGACGTAGCGGGACAGCAGGCGAATCAACAGCCGCCGTGCCGTGCGACACGCTCTACCGTGGCAAGCACTATTGCCGCGGGAGCACCTCACGCCGCTGCGGCAACTGGAGCGGGGTCTTCCCGGTCCACCTCTACTGCTCCTACCAAGTGGACAAGGGAGCCTACTCCTCCGCCTCGTCGCACCGGAGGCGAGCCGGACTTCGATCTCTCCGCGCTCAGCTCCGACGAGGAAGAAGAAGAGTAAGATTCTTTGCTGTACTTGTAGTTCTTCAATTCTTGCTGTTTTGCCTTGTATCTGATTTGCTTTACTCCGAACCCATCCCTTTTCAGGACTCTGGCCCAGAGAGCGGCGAAGAGAGCCAAGGTCCCGGTGATTGTCATCGAGGACGAAGCCACCGCGACAGCAGGGGGCGTGCCCGAGACCACCTTGCCGGACCCGGCAACTTTTCCCCAAAGCAGCCCCCATCGCAGCCCCCAGCGTAAGTATATAGTTTACTTACTGCTGTCAGGCGCGCATGAGTGATCTTTCTTTGCTGATATCTGACTGTTAGTTTGTGCAGGAGCAGAGCAGCCTCACCAGGAGAGCCCGGAAGCCGTTCCCGAAGTGCCATCTGCTTCGACTACACCGCCAAGGGAGAATTCCCCGGCAAGGGAGCGTTCTCCGGCAAGGGAGAACTCTCCGGCAAGGGACAGTTCTCCGGCAAGGGACAGCACCAATGATCCTCCAGTGGTTGAGACCACGACTGCAAATCCTAGTACAGGTAATCCTCTTGCTTGAAAACTTCCCTTAGGTTCTTCTTCTTCTGGTTTTCTTTTTGGATATTTGCTTGACTTTTCTCTTTTTTCCGTTCGTCAGATCCATCTACCACGGAGCCGATGGAAACCGAGGTCGCCGGCGAGGATGGCGCGCACAGCAATACCGACGACGCCGTTGCCACCGAAGGAGAAGCCAGCGCTGATGATCCCGTCGGCGAAGAGGCCGCCAAAGCTGCCATCGTAGAAGCTGGCGAGGGATCCGGCGATCGCACTGACGGCCCCGAGGCCGCAGGAGCGTCAGGCGCTACGCCGACCACTGATCCCTCCGCCGCTGCTGCAGCGCCAGGCTCCGAAGAGCCCTAGCCCGGTGCCTATTTGAAGGCCGGCGATGGCATCTTCATCAAACTCCCCTGGGCGTCAAGCTCCAGGGCGCCGGTCGAAGGAGAAACCTTGGATGGAGAGGTGCTCGCCTCCGCTGGGCTGACGCTGGTCGACGCGCCAAGCAGCAGCAGCGACGAGCCTAAGGAGGAGCGGCTGCTGCGGAAGCTGTTGTCGCTTTACCACACCCGACAGGCCAAGCTGGAATCCCGAGAAGCGCTTGTCGCGAAGGGGGGAGTGGACATCGAGAAGCGCGCGGAGGAGCTCCGGGGTCTCAGGCAAGAAGCTCTCCGATCCCTGGCAGAGGAGCGGGAGCAAGTCGCCGAGGAGCGGAAAGCCTTCCTCCTCGAGAAGGCTGAGGTTGAAGAGCAACAGTGGCTCACTGCCGAGAAGCTATCTACGCAGGAAGGCGAATTGGCGCAGCGTAAGGTCAACCTTGACAGCCACGAGGAGGAGCTTGCCGCGCTCGAGCAAGCAATTGGCGGGGCTCTCAAGGAAGCAAAGGATGCTGCCGCAGATGCCGAGGCCGCCAAGAAGGAGCTAGAGACGAAGATGGCGCAGCTGGAGGCTGATCTCAAGGCGAGCGGCGAGGAGCTTGCCACGCTCAAGCGTGAGCGCGAGAAGGACGCCGCCGCTCATGGCGAGCTGCATGGTCGTCTCGCTGAGAGGAGCAAAGAGCTTAGCACCGCCAAGGACTCCAACGCAGATCTTGAGTTGAAGCTAGCCACTTTGACCAAGACGCTGGACGGTGCCAGGGAGCAGGAAGTGGCCTTGAAGGAGAAGATCAAGGCCGACGAGGTGCTGCTGGCGAGTGCTGCTGCCGCCCAGAATGCTTTTAGGGAGACTGTGGAGCACTGAACCGAGGGTCTCGTGAATGTTGCCGCCGCCATCCACGGGGAGCTGGCGCAGCTGGGGATGGAGGACCTCGGGTATTCTTCCGACGAGCACCTCCAACCCAGCGCCAAGCTCAGCTTGTTCTTCAAAGGCATGGCGACAGCCCTCCAGCGACTCCGGAAGAAGATCCCAAAGCAGCTGGCCGACGAGTCGTGCAAGATCTGTGCGGGAGTTCTTCAAAAGGTGCTGGTGAAGGTGGCCTTCCGCAACCCAGGCCTCAACCTCACCAACATCCTCAGGTCCCTGCCGCCGGATGCTGATCTGGAAGCGCTCAAGGCCCTTGTCGCACCCATTGTGGACAAGGTGAGCGAGATCAAGAGGGTTGATGGCGATCGCGTAGATTAGGCCGCCCGTTTTCTCTTTTTCTTTGTCGCTGTCGGTCATGTACGCACCTGGCGCGCCAAAGATGTCGGGGAAGCTGATCCACGAACACCTATGGGACCGGCGGACCGAGCCCCTTTTGGTTCGGCGGGGGGCGGAGGTCGCACGAAGAGCGGATCGAGGCGAAGCACACGAGCAGTTTTACCCAGCTTCGGAGCTCTCCGGAGAGATAATACTCCTACTGCTGCTTGTCTGATTGTATTGAGTTCTTGCTCAGGAGCGCTGAGTGCTACAGTACGCACCAGCGGCTAACGAGACCGAGCATGAGTGTTTTTCTGGCTTCGAAACCCCCCGCCCTATGTTGCGCATGGGCCTCCTTTTATACGCTCAAGGGGTCTCCGACAGGTGGCAACGTAGACAAGGGCAAAAATGGAAAAGGAATTGCGGTTGGTACAACTACTTGTACAGTGTATCCTACCTAACCCTGACGGCAGGGGACAAAGGCATTAAATGCCCGTCTGCGTCGCCCAAATAGTGCAAAAAGGACCGTCAGGGACGCCACCATTCGCCATGATGGCAGTCTTGTCAGGGTCGCTTGCCACCGCGCACCGCTGGCTGCACAGCCTCTTGCCACGCGCGTCTGGAAAGGCCTCAGGGCGACACGTTGGTGGATGTGCTGGAGCGCGGGTACTGAGTGGTAGCTTGTCGCAGCAAGCGCCTTGCCGCGGATATTGTCTTGTCGCGCCCGGAAGCTTGTCGCTCACCGGGCCTTGCCGGGACGCATGGCGCGTCGCGGCAAGTTCCTTGCAATGCCTTGGTTGGCCTTCCCGGCAAGCTCCTCTTACCGGGGCCTTGTCTCCTTGGCTTGAATACTTTGTTCTTGAATGGTTCCAAAGGAACCACGGAGGACCTTGGCGGTCACCCGGCAAGCCTTGCCGTGGGGTGCTGCAACTGCCCGTGCACAAGTTCGGGATACTAGGGTACCCCTACTCTAGTACACCGACAGAAGGTAACCCGGTTCCAGAGGCTACCGGTATATTGGTGAAAAATATAAAGGCCGTCAGAAAATTTCCGTCTTAAAAGAAGGACTCCGGTTTAAACTCCGGTTCAAGAGACATCTCTCTCCCACAATGCACTGACACTCTTAATATCTGGTTTAAAAACCGGTTCAAGGGAAATTTATTTACTGCAAGGTTTTGAAGCTCTCAAATCCGGTTCAAATCCGGCTCAAGGTAAAGTTATCTCTCTCAAAGTTTTGAAGCTTTCAAATCCGGTTTAAACTTCCGGTTCAAAAAGAATTAATCTCTCGCAAGTTCGAGTTCTTAGAAAGATTAAAAAGAACTTGTTGCCATGATGCACGGTTCAAACATAGGTATCATGCCTTACGGCTTATATTATTATGGTCACTTGGGGGCTTCCTGCTCATCGGGCATAGCTATTAGTACCCTCTTGATCGGCACAATGCCAAAACTTCTATGGTCATTTGGGGGCTTCCTGTTCAAACATAGGTCGTATTCGAACCAAAGATAACATAGCTGTCGATACCCTTTTGATTAGCAAATTGCTGAACCTACTTGGGGGCTTCTTGATCGTATCCGAATCATAGCTCAACCCCTTTGCGAATCGACGTGGATCGTATTTGAATCAGCGTCGGTAAACAACTCTTAAGGTCACTTGGGGGCTTCCTGTTCAAACATAGGTCATATTCGAACCAAAGAGAACATAGCTGTCTAGCTGTCGATACCCACTTGATTGGCATCGCCAACTCCCTTGGGGGCTATATGATCATATTCGAATCTTAGCTTAACCCATTTGGAACGGTTTACTGATCGTATTCGAATCAGAAGCCTCAAAAATTTTATCTGTTTTTATACAATAGCAAGTATTTGAGTTGTCACAAATATCATATGTGTCGGTTCTTACAGAGTTGAGTTATCAACTTCACTGTCCGGGTCACATAAGCCGGCGGTATCATTCAAAGGATCATAGGGATCTTGTGATCTACTTGTGTGCAGGATAAGACTACCTTTGGGTGGTTACCCGCCCTGGTTTTTGACGTTAAGTCGCCAGGGCATGTGTTGTTTAAACTCTTTGCAAGATTTGCAGAAATATGACATATAAATGATTAAGTTCAAGCTCCTTAACAAAGTTCATGCTTCAAAATGATGATCCGTCCTGGATTTTTCTCGAAGGCTATAAGCTGCAGGGTTATAAAAATTTCGGCTTACAATGGAGGCGTATTACATCGCCATCGGCCAAGAGCCGCCAAGTCTTTAAACTCCGAATTTACTTGTCAACTATGAGGTATTCAAACCTTTAATAGCCAAACTAGCTGAATTTTTATGATGACATTGATGATTGAGGTTTTCATACCGGATTATATTATTCAAATCTCGAATAGCCAACATGGTTGGATTTCTATTGTGATTATCAATAACCAGTGCTATGACTGAGGTTTTCAAAGTTGCTTTAGCGCAACGGCTATTATTTTTATCAATGGATATGATTTATTCTACAATGGAAGGAATAGTCCCGAGTTGCTGCAGGCTTACGACCCAGCACTTGGGGGCTATATTATTCAGATTGGGATTATATCAAATATGCAAGTCCCATATCACTGCCAGCATGCACCATGGCACTTGGGGGCTAATGTAAAGTCATTTTTTGATAAACTTATTGAAGACCCGACTCATCCCATTGTAATGAGCCGGCCCTTGGGGGCTACCAATTGCTCCTGTCAAAAATTCAAGGTACACAAGCATTAACCCATTATATTGAACGGTCCACTATTTAGTTGGTGGAGTACAAAGCTCTTAACCTTGTGGACATGGGTTCAAGCCCCATGGTGGAGACTATATTATATGATGTTATTATCAATTATATACAAAGTCCCATCTCGGTATTATCTTACTAAGCCGGCCCTTGGGGGCTACACATTGTTGTTTAAATTTACATGGTTATATCTACAAAGTCCCTGTTCATTATTTGCATAATGACCCGGCCCTTGGGGGCTACACTGGTTGAAGTTTTCATGAGCATAAAGCAATTACAAGTCCCAGGTTGCTGCAAGCATGACAACCCGGCACTTGGGGGCTACAACATGTGTGGAATATTCAGTTTATATGATTGAGATGAATAAACTGGATTTCTTCAAGGTTGCAACATTTATTGGAGCAAATCTTAAACCATCACTTTGTTCTGCTCAAGACTTGGGGGCTACAGGTAATATGGATATAAGGGAGAAAAATCTTCAAATTACCAGTTTTGAGCAAATCAGGAGGATCAATTACATAAACCGGTGTCAACAACAATTATGACCCGGCATCGTCTGTTTTATAATCAGGCAGTTTTTGGTAATGATAAACTGGCAAGTTTTACATCTTCAAGCCGGCTGAATATCATATGAGTATTTGAAGACCAAAATTATTTAACCCGGCGCCTTGGAAGCCGACTCAAGTGTATTATTCTTCACAATATTTTTCTGTGAGAAAACAACATCAGCAAATTGAGTATGAAGCTAGCTTATTTGACCTGGATTTTCTAGATGAAGGAAATGACAATTGGACTTAAGGATAATCAGGTCATGTCTCAAGAATTTTTAACCCGGAGCACAACCTGTCAAAGTTGTTGTGGTGTTTATTTTGCAGGATCAGTTTAACATGGATAAATCCAAATTAAACTGGGGGCTAATGTCGGGGATGTACCCCGTGGTATGACCCGGCCGGAGTTATGACCCGGCCGGACTTGGCGATTCGCCAGAAGACCCGGCTAGAGCTAGGCGATTCACTAGCGATCTGCCTGGACATGGCGGTTTACATATAACCCGCTTGGACATTGTGACTCACTGGAGACCCGGTGGGTGGGTCAAACGGACGACAAGGCCCAAGGCCCAGTAGGCCGGTTCATGTGATGGTGGTCCGACTTAAGAAGAAAGGTGTAAGGAATATTTCCCTTACAAGGAATCAAGACCCGGACTTGTATCCGGCTTGTAGTAGAAGATAGGCTAGTCCTAGTCCTACTAGGACTCCACATGTAACCCGCCCCTCTAACTTATATAAAGAGGGGCAGGGCTCCCCAAAGAGGGAACAAGAAACAATATCTAGGGCTAGACACAAAGGGGGAGCCGGCTTATGCGGCGACTCTCGATGAGCATAATGAGACCTAGCCTCAAACAGCATGTAGGGCTATTCCGGATGATGTTTCCCGGGGCCCGAAGCTGTCTAAATCCTCGTCTTGTGTGATGATCCGCCCTGCGTCTCTCGTCCCACTCAACCCCTCTCAAGCTACCACATAGATGTGTTGGCCTCGCGACTAAGTCCTGACACTAAGGACATCTGCTGTGACAAATCCACGACAAACCTCCTATTGAAGAAATACATGGTCTTAATATACCTCCTAATGAAGAACCACATTGTCTTGATAACCCGACACAGGTAGTAAAGGTAAATTCTCTCTATAGATATGATAAAGCTGAAATCCCCTCTACTAAATTTCATAGCCCTTGCTTAGATGAATTTGATTAATTTATGGCTAGACAAGAAAGTTTTAATGCTTATGTTGGTAGAGAGTTAAAGAATAATGCTTTCGAGATAGGACGCGTAAGCGATAATCTGGCTAGAGTTAAAGATGAACTCAAACTCGTTAGCAAATATGCTTCTATTGTTGCTACTCAAGATGAGCAAGTACTCAAAGCTCAAAATGATTTGCTTGATGAATTGAATAATAAAAATGACTTTGCTGTTAGAGTGGCTACTAGAACCGGTAGAATGACTCAGGAACCTTTGTATCCTGAAGGCCACCCTAAGAGAATCGAGCAAGATTCTCAGAGAAATAATTTAGAGGCACCTAGTTCTTCTAAAAAGAAGAAAAAGAAAGATGATAGAACTTTGCATGCTTCTAGTGAACCTACTATAGACACACGTGAGAATCCCAATGATATTTCTATTTTTGATGCTGAAACACAATCAGGTGATGAACATGAACCTAGTGATAATGTTAATGATAATGTTCATGTTGATGCTCAACCTAGTAAAAACAATGATGTAGAGATTGAACCTGTTGTTGATCTTGATAACCCACAATCAAAGAATCAACATTATGATAAGAGATATTTTGTTGCTAGGAAGCACGGTAAAGAAAGAGAACCATGGGTTCAGAAACCCATGCCCTTTCCTTCTAAACCATCTAAGTCAAAGGATGATGAGGATTTTGAGCGCTTTGCTGAAATGATTAGACCTATTTTCTTACGTATGTGCTTAACTGATATGCTGAAAGTAAATCCCTATGCTAAGTATATGAAGGATATCATCACAAATAAAAGAAAGATACCGAAAGCTGAAATTTCCACCATGCTTGCTAATTACACTTTTAATGGTGGAATACCAAAGAAACTTGGAGATCCGGGGGTACCAACTATACCATGCTCCATTAAAAGAAATTAGGTTAGAACTGCTTTATGTGATCTTGGAGCCGGTGTTAGTGTTATGCCTCTCTCTTTATATCGTAGACTTGAATTGAATAAGTTGACACCTACTGAAATATCTTTGCAAATGGCTGATAAATCAACTGCTATACCTGTTGGTATTTCTGAGGATGTGCCTGTTGTGGTTGCAAATGTCACTATCTTAATGGACTTTGTTATTCTTGATATTCTCGAGGACGATAGTATATCTATTATCCTTGGTAGACCTTTTCTTAATACTGTAGAGGCTGTTATTGATTGCAACAAAGGCAATGTCACTTTTCATGTTAATGGTAATGAGCATACGGTACACTTTCCGAGGAAACAATCTCAGGTTCATAGCATCAATTCTATTGAAAAAGTTCCAACTATCATTTTTGGAGGTTTTGAATTTCCTCTTCCTATTGTCAAGAAAAAGTATGATATTCTTATTGTTGGGGATTTTCATATTCCCGTTGAGGTAACTTAGTATTATTTGAAATTTCTCCGGTTCCGTGTTATTCGGAATGAGTTTGTTAATAAGACTTGATTAACCTTGTTAGTGGATTCATCTTGATGATCATGAGATGGATGAAACTAGAAGGCACAACCTTTTGTACCCTCTTTTTACTTTCTGTTATTTAGAATAAATAAAGCAAAAATAGTATTATCTGTCTGTTTTCTCAATTATCCGTGCAATAAAAAATAGTTCGAAAATAAAAGTGCTCCAAATGCCCTGCAAATTTAGTATGATTTTTTCTGGAATATTTGAGGATTTTAGGCACTGAAATCACTGCAAGAGGGGAAAGCACCAGGCCACGAGAGAGGAGGGTGCGCCCCCCCCCCCCCTATAGGGCACGCCCCCCTATCTCATGGGCCCCTGGTGGCCCCCCTCCACTTATGCCAGCACCCACACACTTCATCTTCTACCCAAAAAATCCCCATCCAGCTCAAGCACGAGTTCTAGCTCGTTTTGCTATGATTTTCGATCTCTTAGCTCAAATCTCCATTCACAAAACTGCTTTGGGAGATTGTTGCTTGGTATGTGACTCATCCATTGGTCCAATTAGTTTTTGTTCTAGTGCTTTATTCATTGCAAATTTTTGCTGCATAGGTGACCTTGTTCTTGAGCTTGCGTGTTAAATTTTTGTGTCCCAAGCAATTCCAATGCATGATATAGGGTCTAGGCACTTGTAGGAGTAGTTTCTATCAATCTTGTTTAGTTTTATTCACTTTTATTTTGAAGTCACTAAAATTTCAGAAATTTTCAGAAAAAGAAATATGCTTAGAAGAATGTACCAAGGTGGTTCCTCGGCAAAGAAAGGGCCAAGGATTTCTATACCTGAGCAAGATGTTGAATTGCCGAGGGACGCAAATGTACGGGCTTGTGAGTGGCCATCCGATGATTTTATGGTCGAAGCAGGCTTCAAGGAGGAATTTGACGCGTATGTGCGTAATGCCGAGCTGGAGGACTTCTTACAAGATAAGTGTCCCTAGTAGTATCAATTGACTGATTCCTTTGTGCGGAGGTTCCAATATATCTGTGCGCGTAATTTTCCTAGTGTCATGTTTGATATTTATGATACATCTTATACCATGGATTTAGAGGATTTCACAACTGCTTGCAAACTCCCACAGTGGGGTAATATTAATGATCCTTGCAAATCTGAATTTAGAGATTTTCTTGCTAGTATTACTGTGGGAGAATCTAGGGACATAGCACAAGCTACCATTGGGAGCATTCATTTTCCTACTATACATTATTTTGCTCTCTTTATTGGTAGATGCATTAACGGTAAGGATGAAGCATGTCACATGTGTGTCCCTGATCTTTGTGTCCTCAAGAGTGTTGTGTCAGGTTATAAAGGTTATAACTTGGGGGCAATAGTTGCACTTAGGTTGCAGAATAATAGTAGAAGGGGGAATTTATTTGGAGGAATTTATGCAACCCGTGTGGCTAATTTTCTTAACATATACCCACGAGAAGGGGATATGATTTTACCTCCTGTTTATTTGGATAAAAAAGCTATGTTCGATCATCATTTTCTTGAGAGGAATGAACAATTCCTCCATTTTTGACTCATCTATGACAGACGCAATGCCGTCCCTGTTACTCTTCCTGCTCCCTGCCTTTTTGATTATCAGGCAAAAGGAAGATATGTTGTCACCAGGGAAGAAGCAACTGAATATGAGAGGGGAATGGAGGCAGCTCGCCAACATGCTGCTGCTCAGGAGGCGGTCGCCTCTGCATCTCAGTACAACCCCAGTTTCACTTATGGATATCAGCCAGGCGGTCATTGGTATTAAACCAACTTAGGCCAAAAGCCAAAGCTTGGGGGAGTACGTATTTCTCACCGACTTTACATTCATGTTCACACACTAGTCGTCGGTGCTCATACTCTTTCATTATATTATCCATGCTAGTTTAAATTCCTTTTTCTAGCTTTCTTCTTGTGTGTTTGATAAACTTAAGAAAAACCAAAAAAAATAATTAGTTTAATTTCCATGCTTGTGGTAGAAATTAAAATGAAAACCCAAAAATATTTCTAGTTATTCTTTTTACTTGTTGGGAGCTTTCCCGTGTAAATAGTTTTATTTTCTTTTCTTTCCTTTGGAGGTCGAGAAGACCATATTGAAAATATTTAGTGGCTCTCATATGCATGATTGTTTATTTAACTTAGATCCCATATTACCTTGTCTTCTCTCTTGAGTTGAATGCTTGCAGATTCCAGCTTAGTCCAATGCACGTGCACTCTTATTATACACATCGTTCGGTCGTGCGAGTGAAAGGCAATAATGACGATATATGATGGACTTATTGGGATGAGAAAAGCTGGTATGAACTCGACCTCTCTTGTTTTTGTAAATATGATGAGTTCATCGTTTCTGAGTCAGCTATTATGAAGTAAACATATTTGCAATGACATTTAGAGATTATAGTTGCTTGTGCCATGCTTGATTAGCTATGAGTTATAATGGTTTACCTTGCGTGCCAATATGCTATTAGAATGATTATGATGTGGTATGATGGGATGGTATCCTCCTTTAAATGAATTGAGTGACTCGACTTGGCACATGTTCATGCATGTAGTTGAATCAAATAAACATAGCCTTCATGATATTTATGTTCATGGTGGATTATATCCTACTCATGCTTGTATTCGGTGTAAATTAATTTTAATGCATGTTTACGACTGTTGTCGCTCTCTCAGTTGGTCGCTTCCCAGTCTTTTGCTAGCCTTCACCTGTACCAAGCGGTAATACTGCTTGTGCATCCAAACTCCTTAAACCCCAAAGTTGTTCCATATGAGTCCACTATACCTACCTATATGCGGTATTTACCTTCCGTTCCAAGTAAATTTGTATGTGCCAAACTCCAAACCTTCAAATGAAATTCTGTTTTGTATGCTCGAGCAGCTCATGTTACAACTAGGGCTGCCTATATCTTCCATGCTAGGTGGGTTATTCTCACGAGGAGTGGACTCTGCTCCTCATTCACGAGAAAGGGCCGGTAACCGGGATGCCCAGTCCCATGATCCAAAAAGATCAAAGAAAATCAAAATAATTAAACAAAACTTCCCCAGGGCTGTTGTATGTTGGAGGCACTCATTGTTTCGAGCAAGCCTTGGATTGATGCTTGTTGGTGGTTGGGGGAGTATAAACCTTTACCATTCTGTTTGGGAACTGCCTATAATGCATGTAGTATGGAAGATACCGCCATCTCATAGTTGTTGCGTTGACAGCGAAAGTATGCCGCTCAAAATGTTATTCAATCTCTATTTTAAAATCGAGCTCTGGCACCTCTACAAATCCCTGCTTCCCTCTGCGAAGGGCCTATCTATTTACTTTTATGTTGAGTCATCACCCTTCTTATTAAAAGCACCCGCTGGAGAGCACACTGTCATTTGCATTCATTACTATTGGTTTATATTGGGTATGACTTGACTGGATATCTTTTACCATGAATTGCAATGTTTAGTCAGTCCTTGAGCTTTAAAGGTGCTCTGCATTTATGTTTTGCGGTCTCAGAAAGGCTAGCGAGATACCATTTTGTTATATCATGTTATGATTGTTTTGAGAAAGTGTTGTCATCCGAGTTTTATTATTATGGCTCGCTAGCTGATTATGCTATTGATATGAGTAATTGTGAGACCTAGGTCTTATTGTTAGTATGGTTAGTTCATAATATTTGCTGAAACTTGAATGCTGGCTTTTCATGTTTACAACAACAAGAGCAAATAGAGTTTGTAAAAGTTTTTCTTTATCACTTTCAGTTTATCAACTGAATTGCTTGAGGACAAGCAAAGGTTTAAGCTTGGGGGAGTTGATATGTCTCCGACGTATCTACTTTTCCAAACACTTTTGCCCTTGTTTTGGACTCTAACTTGCATGATTTGAATGAAACTAACTCGGACTGACGCTGTTTTCAGTAGAACTGCTATGATGTTGTTTTATGTGTAGAAAAGAAAAGTTCTTGGAATGTCATGGAAATCCACAGAGGCACTTTTTGGAATTAATAAGAATTTTTGGCGAAAGAATCAACCCCAGGGGGCCCACATGCTATACACGAGACACGGGGGCGCCCCCCCTAGGGCGCGCCCTCCTATCTCGTGGGCCCCCTGGACCTCCACCGACCTCAACTCCAACTCCATATATTCACGTTCAGGGAGAAAAAATCAGAGAGAAAGTTTCATCGCGTTTTACGACACGAAGCCGCCGCCAAGCCCTAATCTCTCTCGGGAGGGCTGATCTGGAGTCCGTTCGGGGCTCCGAAGAGGGGGATTCATCGTCGTCGTCATCATCAACCATCCTCCATCACCAATTTCATGATGCTCACCACCGTGCGTGAGTAATTCCATCGTAGGCTTGCTGGACGGTGATCGGTTGGATGAGATTTACCATGTAATCAAGTTAGTTTTGTTAGGGTTTGATCCCTAGTATCCACTATGTTCTGAGATTGATGTTGCTTTGACTTTGCTATGCTTAATGCTTGTCACTAGGGCCCGAGTGCCATGATTTCAGATCTGAACCTATTGTGTTTTCATGAATATATGTGTGTTCTTGATCCTATCTTGCAAGTCTATAGTCACCTATTATGTGTTATGATCCGACAACCCCAAAGTGACAATAATCGGGATACTTCTCGGTGATGACCGTAGTTTGAGGAGTTCATGTATTCAGTATGTGCTAATGCTTTGTTCCGGTTCTCTATTAAAAGGAGGCCTTAATATCCCTTAGTTTCCGTAAGGACCCCGCTGCCACAGGAGGGTAGGACAAAAGATGTCATGCAAGTTCTTTTCCATAAGCACGTATGACTATTTACGGAATACATGCCTACATTACATTGATGAATTGGAGCTAGTTCTGTGTCACCCTATGTTATAACTATTGCATGAGGAATCGCATTCGGCATAATTATCCATCACTGATCCATTGCCTACGAGCTTTTCATATATTGTTCTTCGCTTATTTACTTTTTCATTGCTACTGTTACAACTACTACAAAAACCCAAAAACATTTATCTTTACTTTTGCTACCGTTACCTTTATCATACCACTTTTGCTACTAAATACTTTGCTGCAGATACTAAGTTATCCAGGTGTGGTTGAATTGACAACTCAACTGCTAATACTCAAGAATATTCTTTGGCTCCCCTTGTGTCGAATCAATAAATTTGGGTTGAATACTCTACCCTCGAAAGCTATTGCGATCCCCTACACTTGTGGGTTATCAGTACATCTTGGTGCTACCGGGATGAATACACAAAGGTGTATCATGGGCTTCTTTCATAACCCTTGGAGTCAGTTTTAGGTTTTTCCTCACACATGGCACCACTAGGCAGCCTTTGAAGTACAAGGTGCCATCATCAGCAATATTGAAGAATGAGGGCTTTCCTTCTGCGAGATAGCATTTAATCTTCTCAACTTCAGAGTCATAATGTTTAATAGTCTTGATATCGCCCACGAGATCTGGCACGACAGTGACGGTATTTAGAGAACCCTGAGGAACAACACAAAGATTCATCTTTTGGAAATCTGGGGGAGGGGGAGCGAGTGCACCAGGAGGAACAATATGGAGGTTCAGCTTTCTGTATTCTTCAACAAGCGAGGGATGAATTTTGTGAACCTGGAGGTGGTTGCAGCAAGATTTGCGGCTCAAGGCATCAGCAATTATATTAGCCTTTCCTGGAGTATAGGAGATACCCAAGTTAAAGTCTGCTACAGCCTCCATCCATCTCTATTGACAGAGGTTTGGGTCTGGCTAAGTAAACAGGTATTTCAGACTTTGGTGGTCAATGAAGATCTCGCAACGATTACCGAGCAGGCAATGTCGCCACTATTTTAGTGCGTGTATAATAGCAGCCAGCTCGAGGTCATGAACTAGATAGTTCTCTTCATGAGAGCGCAATTTACGAGAGGCATAAGCAATCACTTTGCGCTCCTGCATTAGGACAGCGCCTAAGCCTTGATGTGAAGCATCACAATAAATGATGATGTCCTTCTTAGTATCAGGTGGAGCAAGCACTAGGGCAGAAGTCAACTTGTCTTTGAGCGCCTAGAAACTTTCCTGACACTTTTCTGTCCACTCAAACTTGACGCCCTTATGCAACATGTTAGTCAGAGGTCTAGCAATCTTGCAGAAGTTCTCGATGAAACGACGGCAATAGCTGGCGAGTCCGAGAAAACTTCTGACTTGTTTGACATTCTTCGAAGGAGTCCAATCAAGAATAGCCTGAACTTGCTCAGGGTTGACGGCAATACCATCCTTGGAGATGACATGCCCAAGATAGGTTACTTTGGGAAGCCAGAATACACACTTGGAGAACTTGGCATAGAGTTGATGCTCTCTAAGCTTTTCCAGCATAGGACGAAGATGTTCAGCATGTTCTTCTTCATTATTGGAATATACAAGGATGTCATCCAGATAAACCACGACAAATTTGTCAAGGTATTCCATAAAGATATAGTTCATCAGACGAGAAAAGGTGGCTGGAGCATTAGTTAATCCGAAAGACATGACGGTGTACTCGTATGAACCATAGCGAGTCACAAATGCGGTCTTTGGGATATCCTCTTCACGAACACGGATCTGGTGGTAACCCAACCTCAAGTCGAGTTTAGAGAACACTGATGAACCAGCCAGTTGATCATATAGATCACTGATCCGAGGAAGAGGATATTTGTTCTGAATGGTAGCTTGGTTAATAGGACGGTAGTCTTGGACCAATCGGTTTGTCCCATCCTTCTTCTTGACAAAGAGAGAAGGTGCTCCCCAAGGAGAGCAACTTGGGCGAATGAAACCACTTCGTAGAGATTTGTCGATTTCCTCCTTAAGCTCAGTGAGTTCATGCGGCGGCATCTTGTAGGGTTGTTTGGCTATAGGAGCGGTGCCTGGTTTCAAGTCGATGATGAATTCGACAGCTCTAGCAGGGGGAATCTCCGGAAGTTCTTAAGGAAAGACATCAAGGAATTCGCCCACGACAGGAATGTTTTCAATGCCCTCGAGTGGTGTAGCATTCAATGCATTCAACACATAAAGCCTTGCCTCGGCATTCTAAACCAGACGAGCATTGTAGCTAATTATTTCATCAGAAGGGTGTAGCAGATGGGCGGTCTTAGTGGTGCAAACTATAGAAGCAATATGCGCTTTCAACCAATCCATACCCAGAATGAGGTCGATGTTAGACAACTTCAGGATAATGGGAGAGGCATAGAATTCCAACCCTTCAATTTCAACGGGAACGTTGTGACTAACCATAGAGGTTTGACACTGGCCGGCGGGGTTTGTACCACTAGTGGAGTGTTTATGACCTCACATTTAAGGTCATGCTTGTATGCAAAATCTTCTGACATGAATGAATGTGATGCTCCTCTATCAAATAAAATGGATGTTGGTACTGAATTTACGAGGTGTGTAGCCATCATAGTAGCAGGTTGGTCTTGAGCTTCATTGAGGTCAATGTGGTTGCCATGAACACGACCATAAGGCCTGGTATTGTTGTTGCGAGGTTGATTGCTTCCACGGCCAGCTGCAGGGAGGGCCAGTTGATTCTGGTTCTGAAAGCAGTTCCTGGCAAGGTGACCTGGTTGACCACACTTGTAGCACAGACCATTATTGGGAGTGGGAACAGGAGCTCGGGGAGGTGGAGCTGGAAGCCTTGGCTACTTACATGGTGGAGGCGGCAGACGAGATGCAGCATAGGACTGCCTTGGAGCAGGTGTAGTTGGATGGTACATGCTGTTGGGAATCCAGATCCTAAGCTTCTGCTAGGGCGGGCCCGAAGATGAGCCCGTGTCATGGTTGTGCTTGTGAGAGCTCTGGTGTTCCTCCAGACCAGTTTCGACATTGATGGCCTTGTTCACCAAGGTGGCGAAATCGGCAAAGTCAAGCACTAGCAATGCGAGCTTGATGTCAACTTGTAGTCCATCACGGAACTTCTCTTGTCTGCGTGCATCAGTTGCAATGTCTTCTTCAGCATAGATGGATAAGTCCAGAAACTCCCGCTGATAAGCTTCCACAGTTTTATTGCCCTAGGTGAGGTTGCGGAACTCACGCTTCTTCCGGTCCATGATTCCCTGAGGAATGAAGCGGGCATGGAAGGCAGCTTGGAAGTCTGGCCAGTTGATGATTGGTCCCGGCGGCAGAGTACTCCTATGACTGTCCCACCATTGAGCAGTAGGTCCCTTCAGAAAGAAGGGAGCAAAGGTGACGTAGCTGCCAAGGACTACATCACCAGACTCCATCTCATAGGTGATGTCGCGAGCCAGTCATCAGCATCCAAAGGCTAAGTTGAGCTGCAGTAGATAGTTGGGTTGAGGCGGATGAAATCCTGTAGAGTTACTGGGGTTGGCTGCTGGTTCACATTGGGGCAAGGAAACTGAGCCAGCATATTCTCCATGAACTAACGGTTTAGCTAGAACTGTTGGATCATACTAGCCATGTACTCAGGCGGTGGTGGGGCATTGCCACCACGACCACGACCACCTGGTCTAACCATCCTACTAATATATAACAGGGGTAGTTCAGCATCAAGAAATTTGCATAGACAAGAATCATTCATGATGAAACATGCATAATGAAAGGAGCACGATAGATACTACATAGTAGTCGGCATAACTTACAAAAGGGGTCAGACATAGAGATAGAGTTCAGTACATAGACTAAGTCATCATAGGCGGCACGCAAGCTCGCGGTGAATGCATCTAATACTAATAAGCAAGACTACATCAGTCCCAAGAGGAACTATGGAGGTAGTCATAGCCCGACAGCTGGTAGTGGCGCGATGGATAGTCCTCCACGTCAGCAGCCTGGGGTCCGCAAATACTCTGGTGTAGAACCCGACGCTCAGGTGGTAGAAGAGGACCAAGTGCGGGAGCTTCTCCTCCCACCTCTGGCCAACCGACACCATGGGGCATCACGGTCCTGGCAGGGTAGATCGCAGAATGCGGCAGGTGTCCAGGTCGGACAAAGGGGTGCAACAGCGTCAGAGCATTGTAAAGGTGATGATGGGTGGTGTACAACTCATGGCGAAGAGCTCGATTAGCTCGATCCAGCCCATGAGCATGCAGAACCAGGTTCTGATGATGGAAGGGCTCTCGGGTGACGGTGGAGTAGGCAGCAGTGTAGTATCCCTCTGCGCCAACGTCGAATGCGATAACAATGTGCCTGAAAGGGGAAGAGTCCAACGCCCGATACTCTCCACAAATACATGTCAGAGCAGCATAAGTAGCATCATGGATTGCCATCTCGATGGTCACTCCAACACCATGAGCGGTGTGCAGCACAGTAGTGGAGTCATACTCCCGAGAGTAGAGGTGGACAATGGCACGGTACTGCTCCTGGTTAAAGTCCTGGAACTGCTCGTACACGGTGTACTCAGGGTGCCAGCGATAACCCAGATAGGTCATCATCTTAGCTAGCACAGCAGGTGATCCTGAGGCACCAATGGCCGTTGTGTGGTGCACGACCTGCCTCGTGGGTTCCATCTGAAAATAAAGATGTTTCAAAGGAGTCAAATGACAATGTGGGTATTATTCAAAATACTATTCCAAAGAATAACTATGGCTTATCCAACTTTGGGGTGAATGTGGTCATGGGATCCTAATGTTAGAATTAGTAAATTTGTTTAACCCGAGTAGAAGAGAGTTCAGAGCCCCAGAGTAAAGGTCGAGGAGTAAAAGATCCTAATACCACCCAATGGCGACCTGGGCTCGTAAGACTCACATCCATGTTAGTAAAAGTTTTGTAGTGACTAGACTCGACTTCAGCCAAGGAGTGTGGAAGGGGGATTCCTACAAGCAGTCGACTCTGATACCAACTTGTGACGCCCCCAATTCAATCGTACACTAATCATGCACGCAAATGTGTACGATCAAGTTCAGGGACTCACGGGAAGATATCACAACACAACTCTAAAAGTAAATAAGTCATGCAAGCATCATATTACAAGCCAGGGGCCTCGATGGCTCGAATACAAGTGCTCGAGCATAAACGAGTCAGCAGAAGCAACAATATCTGAGTACAAACATAAGTTAAACAAGTTGTCATAAGATGGCTAGCACAAATTGGGATACAGATCGAAAGAGGCGCAGGCCTCCTGCCTGGGATCCTCCTAAACTACTCCTAGTCGTCGTCAGCGGCCTGCACGTAGTAGTAGGCACCTCGAGTGTAGTAGGAGTCATTGTCGATGGTGGCATCTGGCTCCTGGGCTCCAATGTCTGGTTGCGGCATCCGAGAAGAAGAGGAAAAAGGGGGAAAAGAAGGAGCAAAGCAACCGTGAGTACTCATCCAAAGTACTCGCAAGAAAGGATCAACACTACATATGCATGGGTATATATGTAAAGAGGCAATGTCGGTGGACTGAACTGCAGAATGCCAGAATAAGAGGGGGATAGTTAGTCATATCGAAGATTATGCTTTTGGCAGCCTCCGTCCTACAGCATGTAGAAGAGAGTAGATTGAAGTTCACCAAGTATCATCGCATAGCATAATCCTACCCGGCGATCCTCCCGATCACCGGGTTGTCTCTGGATCTTGTCTGGGTGTGTTTTATTAAGTATCCGGTTCTAGTTGTCATAAGGTCAAGGTACAACTCCGAGTTGTCCTTTTACCGAGGGACACGGCTATTCGAATAGATAAACTTCCCTGCAGGGGTGCACCACATTTCCCAACATGCTCAATCCCTCTGCCCGGACACACTTTCCTGGGTCATGCCCGGCCTCGAAAGATCAACACGTCGCCGCCCTACCTAGGTACAACAGAGAGGTCAGCACGCCGGTCTAAATCCTATGCGCGCAGGGGTCTGGGCCCATCGCCCATTGCACACCTGCATGTTGTGTACGCGGCCGGTGAGCAGACCTAGCAACCTCCATTACAAAGGAAGTTACGTTACATGGTCCAACCCGGTGCGCGCCGCTAAGTCGCTGACGTCAAGAAGGCTTCGGCTGATACCACGACGTCGAGTGCCCATAACTATTCCCACGTAGTTGGTTAGTGCGTATAGTCCAGTGGTCAAACTCGGATCAAATACCAAGATCTCATTAAGCGTGTTATTTTGAAGTAACCGCGGACACCGACCAGGGCCAGGCCCACCTCTCACCTAGGTTGTCTCAACCTGCCCTGTCGCACCGCCACAAAGATCCACACAGAAGGCCGTCAGGACAAATGTCCTTTCAGCCCCCAATCCGTGAATCATTCGCGGGTACTCTATGAGCCGACCCGAATTTAGTCACCATCTGTATAGTATGTAAGTATGTGTAGTATATAACCACGATCACCTCCTGAGTGATCACGGCCCGATAGTATAGCAAGGCAGACGGACAAGAATGTAGGGCCATAGATGATAAACTAGCATCCTATACTAAGCATTTAGGATTGCGGGTAAGGTATCAACAATTGTAGCAACAATGACAGGCTATGCAATAGAATAGGATTCACCAAAACAGTAACATGCTACACTACTCTAATGCAAGCAGTAGAGGGAAGAATAGGCGATATTTGGTGATCAAGGGGGGGCTTGCCTGGTTGCTCTAGCAAGGTGGCCACCATGCATTTGTGGCAAAGCCACCATGCATTATTTTTCATACATGTCACTCTTGATTCGTTGCGCCATCCTGGTACACCGCCGGAGGCATTCATATAGAGTCATATCTTGTTCTAGTTTCGAGTTGTAATTCATATGTTGTAATCAATAGAAGTGTGATGATCATCATTATTAGAGCATTGCCCAAAGAAAAAATGAAAAAAATAAGAAAGGCCAAACGAAAAAAAAGGCCCAAAAAAGGAAAAAGAAAAAAGAAAAAAAGAAAAAAAGAAGAAGAAAATAAATAAAAAGGGCAATGTTACTATCTCTTTTTCCACACTTGTGCTTCAAAGTAGCACCTTGTTCTTCATGTAGTGAGTCTCATATTTTTGTGCTTCAAAGTAGCACCTTGTTTTTCATATAGTGAGTCTCATAAGTTGTCTTTTTCATACTAGTGGGAATTTTTCATTATAGAACTTGGCTTGTATATTCCTACGATGGGCTTCCTCAAATGCCCTAGGTCTTCGTGAGGAAGCAAGTTGAATGCACACCCACTAGTTTTCTTTTGTTGAGCATTCATTTATAGCTCTAGTGCATCTGTTGCATGGCAATCCCTACTCCTCATGTTGACATCAATTGAAGGGCATCTCCATAGCCCGTTGATTATCCTCGTCAATGTGAGACTTTCTCCTTTTTTGTCTTCTCCACACAATCCCCATCATCATATTCTATTCCACCCATAGTGCTATATCCATGACTCATGCTCATGTATTGCGTGAAGGTTGAAAAAGTTTGAGATTATTTAAGTATGAAACAATTGCTTGACTTGTCATCGGGGGTATAGAAGTTGGGAACATCTTTGTGTGACGAAAATGAAGCATAGCCTAAGTATATGATTTTGTAGGGATAAATTTCTTTTGCCATGTTATTTTGAGAAGACATGATTACTTTGATTAGTATGCTTGAAGTGTTACTATTTCTTTTATCAGTATGAACTTTTATTTTGAATCATTTGGATCTGAAAATTCATGCCACAATAAAGAAAATTACATTGAGAATTATGCTAGGTAGCATTCCACATCAAAAATTATCTTTTTATCATTTACCTACTCGAGGACGAGCAGGAATTAAGCTTGGTGATGCTTGATATGTATCCCACGTATCTATAATTTTTTATTGTTCCATGCTATTATATTACCCCTTTTGGATGTTTATGAGCTTTAGTTTACACATTTATATCATTTGTTGGACTAACCTACTAACTGGAGGCCCAGCCCATATTGTTGTTTTTTTCCTATTTCAGTATTTCGAAGAAAAGGAATATCAAACGAAGTCCAAACGGAATGAAACCTTCGGGAGCGTGATTTTTGGAACGAACGTGATCCAGAGGACTTGGAGTGCAAGTCAAGAAGCAGCCGAGGCTCCCACGAGATAGGAGGTCCCCCCCTATAGGGCGCGCCCCTGTCTCGTGGGCCCCTCGGGTGTCCAACGACGTACTTCTTCCTCCTATATAAGCCTACGTACCCCGAAAACATCCAGGGGCAGACGAAACACAATTTCCACCACTGTAACCTTCTGTACCCACAAGATCTCATCTTGGAGCCTTCGTCGGCACTCTGCCGGAGGGGGAATCAACCACGGAGGGCTTCTACATCAACATCCTTGCCCCTCCGATGAGTTTTGAGTAGTTTACCACAGACCTACGGGTCCATAGTTATTAGCTAGATGGCTTCTTCTCTCTTTTTGGATCTCAATACAATGTTCTCCCCCTCTCTTGTGGAGATCTATTCAATGTAAACTCTTTTTGCGGTGTGTTTGTCGAGATCCAATGAATTGTGGGTTTATGATCAAGTTTATCTATGAATAATATTTGAATCTTCTCTGAATTCTTGTATCTATGATTGAGTTATCTTTACAAGTCTCTTCGAATTATAAGTTTGGTTTGGCCTACTAGATTGATCTTTCTTGCCATGGGAGAAGTGCTTAGCTTTGGGTTCAATCTTGAAGTGTCCTTACCCAGTGACAAAAAGGGTTGCAAGGCACATATTGTATTGTTGCCATCGAGGATAACAAGATGGGGTTTATATCATATTGCTTGAGTTTATCCCTCTACATCATGTCATCTTGCTTAATGTGTTACTCTGTTCTTATGAACTTAATACTCTAGATGCATGCAGGAGTCGGTCGATGTGTGGAGTAATAGTAGTAGATGCAGGCAGGATTCGGTCTACTTGTTGCGGACGTGATGCCTATATATATGATCATGCCTAGATAATCTCATAATTATTCGCTTTTCTATCAATTGCTCGACAGTAATTTGTTCACCCACTGTAATACTTATGCTATCTTGAGAGAAGCCACTAGTGAAACCTATGGCGCCCGGTCTATCTCTTCTCATATTTGCTTCCAATCTACTTTTATTTGCATCTTTACTTTTTGCATCTATATTATAAAATACCAAAAATATATTTATCTTATCATACTATCTCTATGAGATCTCACTTTCGCAAGTGGCTGTGAAGGGATTGACAACCCCCTTATTGCATTGGTTGCGAGTTCTTTGTTTGTTTGTGTAGGTGCGTGGGACTTTTGAGGAGCCTCCTACTGGATTGATACCTTGGTTCTCAAAAACTGAGGGAAATACTTACGCTACTATTGCTGCATCACCCTCTCCTCTTCGAGGAAAACCAATGCAAGCTCAAGACGTAGCAAGAAGGATTTCTGGCGCCGTTGCCGGGGAGGTCTTCACTCAAGTCAAGACATACAAAGTACCCATCACAAACCCATCTCCCTCGCATTTACATTATTTCCCATTTGCCTCTCGTTTTCCTCTCCCCCCCCCCCCACTTCACCCTTGTTGTTTCATTCGCCCTCTCTTTCCCAATCTTCTCCCCTCTTTTCACTTGCCTTTTTTCTGTTTGCATGTGTGTTAATTCATTTACCTTGTTGTCGGTTCAAAACCGGCGGATCTCGGGTAGGGGGTCCCGAACTGTGCGTCTAGGCGGATGGTAACAGGAGACAAGGGACACGATGTTTTTACCCAGGTTCAGGCCCTCTCGATGGAGGTAAAACCCTACTCCTGCTTGATTAATATTGATGATATGGGTAGTACAAGAGTTGATCTACCACGAGATCAGAGAGGCTAAACCCTAGAAGCTAGCCTATGGTATGATTGTTGTTCGTCCTACAAACTAAAACTCTCTGGTTTATATAGACACCGGAGAGGGCTAGGGTTACACAGAGTCGGTTACAATGGGAGGAGATCTTCATATCGAATCGCCAAGCTTGCCTTCCATGCCAAGGAAAGTCCTATCCGGACACGGGACAAAGTCTTCAATCTTGTATCTTCATAGTCCGGGAGTCTGGCCAAAGGTCATAGTCCGGCCATCCGGGCACCCCCTAATCCAGGACTCCCTCAGTAGCCCCTGAACCAGGCTTCAATGACGACGAGTCCAGCGCGCAAATTGTCTTCAGCATTGCAAGGCAGGTTCCTCCTCCGAATATTTCATAGAAGATGTTGAACACAAGGATAGTGTCCGGCTCTGCAAAATAAGTTCCACATACCACCATAGAGAGAATAATATCTGCACAAATCTAATCTGCTGACGTATTTCGCAGCGTGACATCACGCCACGGCCAAGCCTTTATTCGAATCGTTTTACTGTTCCACCTCAGCGCGTTTAGCAAGGTGGTTTCCTTAGCACGTCTTGTCAAAGCAGAGATCATGTCCCCTTATTCCGGGATTCTCATCAATATGAGCGTGGGTAACCCAACCGTGCCTTTGGTATGACTCCCTAATTGAAAGCGAGACCCAAACGGTTACGAGGAGGGCTCTTGGTATTCAACCTCTTTATAAAGAGACCAAGGCTCGACTCCTTTCTTTTCAATTCAATCTAATCCGCCCCTCGCCTCGAGTTCCAACACCCAAAGCTCCAGTTTTAGGCGCTTCGGACCTTCGATGATGTCCGGCTCCGACCTTCAAGGCCGGTGGATGCCTTCCTCCATTATGGAAGAAGACGTGCGAAAGCTGAGAGATGCCAGGTATCTAACCGGCGAAATCTCGCATAGGCTGCCTGCTCAAGGGCAGGACATTCCCACTCCCCAGCCTGGTGAGAGCGTGGTGTTCACATCTCACTTCCTTCGGGGGCTAGGCTTCCCGATTGATCCCTTCGTGAGGGGGCTTATGTTTTATTACGGGCTGGAATTTCACGAATTAGCTCCGGAGTCCATCCTCCAAATCTCATCGTTCATTGTCGTGTGTGAGGCCTTCCTCCATATTACTCCTCATTTCGGATTGTGGCTTAGAACCTTCAAGGTGGAACCGAAGATGATCGAGGGGCAGCATGCTGAGTGCGGAGGAGCTATCATAAGCAAGATGGTCGACGCTCCATGGCCCGAGGGCTCTTTCCAAGAGGAGTTTGGCTTATGGCAACAGGACTGGTTTTACATCACAGCCCCCAGGGGCCCCACATGGGTGGCGCCACCTGCTTTTCGCTCGGGTCCCCCCCCCTGCGGTTAGCATCATGGGTCAATGAAGGGCTTATCTGGGGGGCCATCCAAGGACGTGCCCTTGCTGCAGGACCGCATTCGAGATCTCCTAGAAAGAGATATCAACTTGACCGTAGTGGCGCAAGTTATGCTGATTCGTCGCATGCTGCCCTCCAAACGTCGCCCTCTCCGCCTGTGGGAATTTAATCCGGAGGGACCGCGAGTCCTCCAACACTTTATGGGCACGACGCCCGTGGAGATGTACAAATTGTTCTTCGGATCACAAGCAAGGTGTCCGGACTTGTCCGAGGATGCAGGTCTGAGCTGCAATCGCCCGGATGCCCAAGTAAGTAGCCCCATATTTGGACACGCCATCCGTATTTTCATCATAAAATTGCCCTTAACAGAGCTATCCTTTGAATAGGAGTGGATAGCGAAGGCAAAGCTTATCAGGTGTCCAGCCCCCCTGCCTGAAACCGCGCCGGATCCCGTGTTAACCAGGATGCTGGAGATTGTGCTTTCGGTAGAAGGCGAAGAGGGGAACCAAGGAGCTACCGCCTCCGCGAAGGAGGCTGTCAGGAAGGGAGGAATCGAGAATTCCCCCAACCAGGGAAAGAAAAGGACCGCCTCTGAAGACCCGGAGGGGATGGCCTCAAAATGGGGGAAGAAATCTTCGCTAGAGGATCCGGCGCCGGAGAATGCCCCGGCCACATTGCGCCCCCAAGGGGATCAGCTTTCCCCCGAGCCGTAAGTAAAGAGAGGGGTTCCAAAATGAGTGACATCCTTGTTTTATTTCTGAGGAAGATAACCGAAATATTACCTTGCAGTTCGGATCTCAACCCTTCTCAGCGGAGCTCATCTTCAGGGGATCTTCGTCCGGAGATGATGGAGAGCGAAACGCCTCCCCTAGCTGCACCGTCTTATGAGGCAAGCGACCCCGAGGTGTCGTCTCGGAGGGTTTCTCCAAGTCCGGACCCTAAAAAAGGTCGTCAGGCTAGTCTAGCACCCTCTGGTGCACGGTCGGAGGGGCTGAAGGATCTGCTCGGGTGAGCGTCCATCTCAGAAGAACACCGTATGTTGATGAACACGGTGATTGGAAGGATTTCATCCGCGGAAAGCGGATTGTACGAGGCTGCCAGGAGTTTACTGACAGGCTTTGAGGTACGTGAAAAGGTGTACCTTTTGGTAGAGCCGCATATATAAAATGTGCCCTATATAAATAGTAGCCCCTGAGACTCTCTGTGTTGTCAAAAGTGACGGCGCACAGAGGATCATAACCCCAGGTATAATATGTCACCTTTTTTATGAAGGTGGCGAGGCGTTCGGTGGCTAGCCGGACTGATGAATCTGCCGAGCTAAAGCGGCAACTTGACGTAGCAGATGCCGACATCGTGCTTGTAAATAAGCGACTAGACGAGACACAAGGTATGTTCCAAAGACATCTGATAAGAGGAGTTTGATGCTCGTGCCTTATAAGATATGTGCTTAATGTAGATGATGCTGCTGCCGTGGATAACCTTCACGCGAAACTTGCCAGAGCCAAGGAGCAAGCAAGGAAAAGTGATGCGGCTGCTGTTAAGGCGGCTGAAGAGCTAAAAGCCGAATAGGCTGCTCACTGCCAGAGCAAGAAAGTAATAGCCAAGATGGCTATAAAATTGAAGGATGTTGCTGACTGCTGTAAATTTCTTGAACAAGAAGATAGGGCGGCTCAGAAGGACCTTGAAAAGATCACTGCCGAGGCCAAGGATACTCGCTCTGCAATGAGAGCTATCAAGGAGGAGCTACGTCAGGCCGGAGATATCACGGCTGGAAAGCCCTATATGTTGTGGATGAAGTTCGGGGATCCTAAGTATGCTCCGTTAGACCGGGAGTGGAGTGCGGAAAACACTTGTCTGGATTTGGCAGCGAGTGCGGCAGACGCGACCGAACACTTTCGGGGTCGAGGTGACCATGAATTGGAAGAACTTTTTTGGTCGCAGTTCCACAATCCAGAACGCCCACTTTTGGTATCCGACCGTTTGGCCAGCCTGGGCGGAGCTGAACAGGTTATCCGGACTCGCCATGAGGTATGTTGCGAGTCGTCTGTGGCCGGAAGAGCCAGAGCCGAAGAGTTATTTTAGCTTGGTGCAGCAGTTCCTTGGTTCGGTGCCGCATGTTGATGCAATGAAGAGGTCGGCGTGCATAGAGGGTGCACAGATGGCTCTTGCCCGTGTCAAAACATACTGGGCGGATATGAAGGCCAGTGTTGTTGCATCCCGGGATTCGGACGAAAGCCGAGTACCTGCCAAGCACTACTTTGAGGAAGTTCTTCAGGGCGCTCGTTTAATAGAGGCGCAGTGCTCGAAGGATGTTGTGTTCGAATAGCATATGCTATTGTAAAACAAATATTTTGATAGAATATAAAAGCTTTTTATACTTGTGCTTGCAAGAATTATAATGCCTCCTGTGCGGCCGTTAATGTATATGTGTATATAACCTGAAAGATGGCAGTCGTTGGCTTCAGCCCCCACGCATATAATGCGGGGGTGTTTCGCAAAAAGGCGCCTTTTCACACTTAATCCAACGTCTTGGTCCTATAAAGGAGGTGATAGCGCAGCGAACTAGGCAACCGGACTATAATGCTTTATCACTTTCACTTAGCCATAGGAGTTTGACAGTGGGGCTACTGAATAGCCCCTAGGGGCACCGCGCTCGCCCGAATTCGGGGCGCGTGTGTGCCTGACCGGGAAGCGGCCCTTCGTTAATGCGGAGGAATCCTAAAGATTCCGAAAGTCATCGAGTGGTTGACCAGTCTCTCGCTATATTATGACAGTCAGTTTTCGGCTTTCTCTACTGAGGTGCTCGTCTGGCCGAACCGGGGCACAATCGCAGTAGTTCTCCTGGTGCCGCCTTAGCCGATAGAGCGGAACATAAGGCAGCAAAACACAGGAGCCGGGCAAACCCAACATTTGACCAAAGACATGATTCGGAGCTGATGCATATAAGGCCAAACTCGCGACGCCGAACACTCCCTAAGGTATTCGGTCTTTATGAAAATGGGCCGAACAAAAGCCCTTGGTAAGAAGCCCCTGGTGTCCAGGAACGCGCAAAATTCTAGCGTGGCCACATGCCAAGACGCCAGCCTCCTCCTCGGTTATAGCGAAAACTGGGGGATGTTATCAACAAGAGACAATAAAAAAAGGTTTACGCGGGGTCTTAATCTGAAAAGAATCCTTAAAACGGGTCCCTACTGCACGTTTGCGCCTGTGTCTCCGTTGTGCCGTATCCTGGACGGGTGTTGCACGGTGTTCGTCTGCGAAAGAGAGGAACTTAGTGAAAAATAATCATGTGAGAAATCTATATTAAAATAAACAAAATATAATACAGAGGCATGAGTGGAATTGAGCCGTATTGTCTCCTGGTGTAAACACGCGGAGCCCCTTGTACAGGGTTATGCGGCTATTAAGCCTTTGTACGTTTACGCCGGACTCGTTGAGCCATGTCCGGGGTAGTAAAGTTGGTTTAGTGTGTGGCTGTCAGGGCAGCCGCACCATTATCCGCACTTCGGGGATCACTTGATATTTCCCTTTAATGAGATGATGCCTCGTGGACCGGGCATTTTGAGTGTGAAGGATGCATAATGCGGTATTGCGTTAAAGCGGGCGAAAGCTTCGCGTCCCAGTAGTGCTTGATAGCGACTTATCAATGGGGCGATGTGGAAGGTTAGCTTTTCGCTTCGGAAGTTGTCGGGTGAGCCAAACATAACTTCTAACGAAAGGGAACCCATACTCTGGGTATCTGGGCCCGGCGTGACTCCTTGAAAGGAAGTGTTGCCATGGTGAATTATTGTTGGGTTTACCCCCAGTTTGCGGATTGTGTCCTGATATAACAGGTTTAGGTCACTGTCGCCGTCCATTAGGACTTGTGTAAATTGGAGTCTGTCAATAATCGGGTCCAAGACCAAGGCAGTCCAGCCTGTGTTCCGGATACCTCTGGAGTAATCCTGATGATCGAAGGTGATTGGTTGTGACAACCAGTGGCGGGGCTCCTCTGGGGCAGGCCGTATGGCGCGTATCTTCGCAGGCGCCATTCTGTTTTTCCCTTTTGTCACCTGAAGTGAATTTACTATTTTGACTTCTTGTGGGAACTTCTTTTGTTCTCCGGTGTTCTGCTTGTGGGGTGCGTCGTCATCCTCGCTTGGTGTGTCGAGCCCCTTGTGTTCGGCGTTGAGTTTGCCGGACTGCTTGAAGACCCAACAATCTCTGTGGGTGTGGTTTGCAGGTCTCCCGGGAGTACTGTGGATTTGACATATTTTGTCCAAGATTTTGTTGAGGTTAGATAGCTCGTCCCTGTCATCTTTGGGGGGCGGCTTTTTCTGATTTTGCCGAGAGCTTTTGAATCCGGCGTTGACTGCCGTGCTCATCGGGCTGTTATCCTTGATCCGGCGCTGTTCTTTGTTACGGCGCGGTTTCCCGTTTCCATCTCTGAGTTCGGATGTACTTGGGTCGCTGGTGCTGCTTCTTGCCAACCAGCTATCCTCTCCTGCGCAAAAGCGGGTCATGAGGCTTGTTAATGCGGCCATTGTTCTTGGCTTTTCTTGGCCGAGGTGTCTGGCGAGCCATTCGTCTCGGACGCTATGTTTGAAAGCTGCTAGGGCTTCGGCGTCCGGACAGTCGACTATCTGATTCTTTTTAGTAAGAAATCTGTTCCAGAGTTTCCGGGCTGACTCTCCGGGTTGTTGAGTTATATGACTCAGATCGTCTGCATCCGGAGGTCGGACATAGGTCCCTTGAAAATTTGCCCGGAAAGCATCCTCGAGCTCTTCCCAACTTCCTATGGTGTTTTCGGGAAGGCTTTTAAGCCAATGCCGGGCTGGCCCTTTGAGCTTAAGGGGTAAGTATTTTATGGCGTGAAGGTCATCTCCTCTGGCCATGTGTATGTGGAGGATATAATCCTCGATCCAGACTCCAGGGTCTGTTGTTCCGTCGTATGCTTCTATGTTTACGGGCTTGAATCCCGCTGGAAATTCATGATCCAGTACCTCATCGGTGAAACATAGGGGATGTGCGGCGCCCCTGTATGTAGGTGTGCCGCGATGTTCGGATATTTTTTGCGTTGCATTGCTCACTGGAGCTTGCTTTCTTGGCCCGTAGATGGATCTGGTTGGACCGGTTTTTTGATGCGAATCCTTGGGCGGATCGCGTGCCGTATTGAGTGCGGCGCCCTTTGTCGCTTGAGGTCGATCGTGGGGTCGTCTATCCGACCTGGTGGCTTCCTTGTTTTTTGACTGTGGGGGCTCTAAGGCCTCTTCATCAAATTCCGGTAGTAATTTCCGCTTCGGATAGCTCTTTGTGTGATGACTGTTGCCGTACTTGTGTGCGGTATTGAGTACTTTGCCCCATCTGATTCTGAGTGCATCTTCCGCTGTTTTGAGCTTCCGCTTCTGCTTTTTCAGGCTACGCGCAGTGGCGACGAGCCTTTGGTGGAGGTTCTGGTGCTCCAGCGACTTGTCCGGCGTGAGGTCGTCCGGACTATTATCTTTGCCGGGGACGGATTGTTCGGTTTGTCCGCCCTGTTTGGACGGTTGCTCGATGGCATGTTCGTCTTCCGTTGATTCGCCCTGCTCTATGGCTGGGTCTCTGTCGAGGTGGGGCTTGGCGTGGCGCTTACGCCGCCGCTTTGATTGTTTTTCGAGGGAACGATCCCTGGTTGCGCCCTTTTGATCCTCGTCGTTGCTTCTTTTAGGTGTGTCCACCATGTATACATCGTGTGATGAGGTGATTGTCCGGTGCTCTATAGGCACTGGTTCTCGATTGTCTCCTTCATCGGCGTCCATACCGTTGATGTCTTCGGAGTCATAGTCAAGCATGTCGGTTAGATCGTCGACAGTGGCTATGAAGTGGGTGGTGGGCGGGGTTCGAATTTCTTTGTCGTCCGCATCCCAACCTCGCTGACCATAGTCCGGCCAGGGCTCTCCTGACAAAGAGAGAGACTTTAGTGAATTCAGGATGTCGCCAAAGGGCGAGTGCTGAAAGACGTCCGCGGCGGTGAACTCCATGATCGGAGCCCGATCGGGTTCGATCGGAAGGGGTGCGGAAGATTCGGAGTCTGGAAAGGAGTCCAGCACCTTGGAGTCACAGGCCTCACAAAGGACTAGGCCGGTATCCGGCTTGATCACCGTAGAAATTGCGGCTCTTGGGGCGGCGTCCAACCGTCCGTCCCCGGCTGGCGTGGTCGGCTCCGAGCTAAGGGTCGGAGCAGACACCTGAGCGGCACTCTGGGCGCTGTCCGGCGGCAGAGCTAGATCATTCCCATCGTGACAGTGCGGCGCGCTCGGCCGTGGCTCGAATCCGTCGAAGATCAAGTCCCCGCGGATGTCATCCGTGTAGTTTAAGCTTCCAAATCTGACCTGATGGCCAGGGGCGTAGCTTTCGATCTGCTCCAGATGGCCAAGCGATTTGGCCTGCAGTGCGAAGCCGCCGAATACGAAGATCTGTCCGAGGAGAAAAGTCTCACCCTGGACCGCGTCGTGGTTGATGATCGAAGAAGCCATCGGGCCTAAAGGTGACGACACAGAGGAACTCTCAATGAAAGCACCAATGTCGGTGTCAAAACCGGCGGATCTCGGGTAGGGGGTCCCGAACTGTGCGTCTAGGCGGATGGTAACAGGAGACAAGGGACACGATGTTTTTACCCAGGTTCGGGCCTTCTCGATGGAGGTAAAACCCTACTCCGGCTTGATTAATATTGATGATATGGGTAGTACAAGAGTTGATCTACCACGAGATCAGAGAGGCTAAACCCTAGAAGCTAGCCTATGGTATGATTGTTGTTCGTCCTACGGACTAAAACTCTCCGGTTTATATAGACACCGGAGAGGGCTAGGGTTACACAGAGTCGGTTACAATGGGAGGAGATCTTCATATCGAATCGCCAAGCTTGCCTTCCACGCCAAGGAAAGTCCTATCCGGACACGGGACGAAGTCTTCAATCTTGTATCTTCATAGTCCGGGAGTCCGGCCAAAGGTCATAGTCCGGCCATCCGGACACCCCCTAATCCAGGACTCCCTCACTTGTCGTCATGGCTAGTCCTCCTATCCTTATTATCACTCCCGAACAAGAAATTCTCAATTTTAAGCAAAGGGAGGGAGAAAATTTAAAAGATGCTTGGCATAGAATTTGCAATGCTCAATGTAAAACTTCTAGGAAGCTTTCCACTTCCGTTCTTCTCCGCAATTTTTATGTAGGCATTACTCCTTCGAATAGATGTGTTCTTGATATTGCTACCGGAGGTGATTTCATGAGTAGCCATACGTTTGATGCTTATAATGCTATGTTAGATTTGTTTGGCCCACCACCTCTTTTGGTCAATGGAACTGTTTTAACTTTGGAACCGTTATGCAACGTCTTGAGATTATTGAAAATAAAATTGCCACTGTTGATTTGATTGAAAATTTGGATAAAAAGATTCATAATCACATTACCCAATTTGGATATAGGGGTGGAGTTACTCTGAAAAATCTTAAAAAAAAGAACCTATAGTCAATGAAAAGATAGATCTAGACTCTGCTAGAATCGGTAAACTTGAGGATATCATTACAAACTTAGGTTCCGCGTTTTCCTCCATGAAAAACACTCCAAAACCCCCTACTAAAACTGCCAAGTTTATTTATGTTCCGAAAAATAAGGGTGAATCTTCTAGTAAGGGAGACGCGGATCTCAAATCCATAAGTGTTCATCCCAATTGTCTCTCTATCGTTAAGGAACCTTTTGCTACCAATGAATTTCTTGAATTTTTGCCTCAAGGTTTAGCCATTGCTAAAAGGGGAGAGATCCCTAAAGATCACAAGTGCTCTACTTATGAATTTAGTGCCAAAGATGGCACTTGTTAGATCTATCTTCGCTTTTATGCCTAGCTAGGGGCGTTAAACGATAGCGCTAGTTGGTAGGCAACCCAATTTTCTTTTCTTTTTTTTCTCCTGTTTAGTAATAAATCTTGCTTCTACCTTCTGTTTAGATGTGTTTTTATCTTTTAATTAGTGTTTGTGCCAAGTAGAAACTATAGGATAACCTATGATGATAGTTGATTTGATTCTGCTGAAAAACAGAAACTTTGTGCGTACGAATTTAGTTCTGTTAAATCACAGGAACGTGATTTTGCGTTGATTCGTTTTGCTGATAATCAATAAACAAATTGTCCAGGACTTCCTATTTTGGTAGGATTTTTAGAGTTCCAGACGTTTGCGTTAGTTACAGATTTCTACAGACTGTTCTGTTTTTGAAAGATTCTGTTTTTCGTGTGTTGTTTGCTTATTTCGATGCACCTATGGCTAGTAAATTAGTTTATAAACCATAGAGAAGTTGCATTACAGTAGGTTTAACACCAAAATAAATAAAGAATGGGTTAATTACAGTACCTTATGTGGTGGTTTTGTTTTCTTTCACTAACGGAGCTTATAAGATTTCATGTTGAGTTTTGTGTTGTGAAGTTTCAAATTTTGGGTAAAGCTTTTATGGACTATGGAATAAGGAGTGGCAAGAGACTAAGCTTGGGGATGCCCAAGGCACCCCAAGATATTCAAGGATAGCCAAAATCTAAGCTTGGGGATGCCCCTGGAAGGCATCCCCTCTTTCGTCTTCGTTCATTGGTAACTTTACTTGGAGCTATATTTTTATTCGCCACATGATATGTGTTTTGCTTGGAGGGTCGTGTATTATATTAGTCTTTGCTTTTTAGTTTACCACAGTCATCCTTGCTGTACATACCTTTTGGGAGAAGCCCATTTGATTATAATTTGCTAGAATACTCTATGTGCTTCACTTATATCTTTTGAGCTTGATAGTTTTTGTGCTAGTGCTTCACTTATATCTTTTAGAGCACGGTGGTGACTTATTTTTTTAGAAATTGCTAGTGTCTCATGCTTCACTTATATTATTTTGAGAGTCTTTTAGAACAGCATGGCATTTGCTATGGTTATAAAATTGGTCCTAGAATGGTAGGCATCGAAGTTGGGTATAATAAAAACTATCATAGGAAGTGAATTGGATGCTATGATCAATTTGATACTTGATAATTGTTTTGAGATATGGAGGTAGTGATATTAAAGTCATGCTAGTTGGGTGATTATGAATTTAAAGAATGCTTGTCTTTAAGTTAGCAAGTCCTGTAGCATGCACGTATGGTTAAAGTTGTGTAACAAATTTGAAACATGAAGTGTACCTGGCTTGTGCATCCTTATGAGTGGCGGTCGGGGACGAGCGATGGTCTTTTCCTACCAATCTATCCCCCTAGGAGCATGCGCGTAGTACTTGGTTTTTGATGACTTCTAAATTTTTGCAATAGGTATATGAGTTCTTTTGACTAATGTTGAGTCCATGGATAATACGCACTTTTACCTTTCCGCCATTGCTAGCCTCTTCGGTCCCGTGCATTGCCCTTTCTCACCTTGAGAGTTGGTGCAAACTTTGCCGGTGCATCCAAACCCCGTGATATGATACGCTCTATCACACATAAACCTCCTTATATCTTCCTCAAAACAGCCACCATACCTACCTATTATGGCATTTCCATAGCCATTCCGAGATATATAGCCATGCAACTTTCCACCATTTCGTTCATCATCATCATGACATACTTTACTTTTGTCATATTGCCATTGCATGATCATGTAGTTGACATCGTATTTGTGGCAAAGCCACCATGCATTATTTTTCATACATGTCACTCTTGATTCATTGTGCCATCTGGGTACACCGCGGGAGGCATTCATATAGAGTCATATCTTGTTCTAGTTTCGAGTTGTAATTCATATGTTGTAATCAATAGTAGTGTGATGATCATCATTATTAGAGCATTGCCCAAAGAAAAAAAGAAGAAAGGCCAAAAGAAAAAAAGGCCCAAAAAAGGAAAAAGAAAAAAAAAGAAAAAAGAAGAAAAAGAAGAAAATAAATAAAAAGGGCAATATTACTATCTCTTTTTCCACACTTGTGCTTCAAAGTAGCACCTTGTTCTTCATTTAGTGAGACTCATATTTTTGTGCTTCAAAGTAGCACCTTGTTTTTCATATAGTGAGTCTCATAAGTTGTCTTTTTCATACTAGTGGGAATTTTTCATTATAGAACTTGGCTTGTATATTCCTACAATGGGCTTCGTCAAATGCCCTAGGTCTTCGTGAGCAAGCAAGTTGGATGCACACCCACTAGTTTTCTTTTGTTGAGCATTCATTTATAGCTCTAGTGCATCCGTTGCATGGCAATCCCTACTCCTCATGTTGACATCAATTGATGGGCATCTCCATAGCCCGTTGATTATCCTCGTCAATGTGAGACTTTCTCCTTTTTTGTCTTCTCCACACAATCCCCATCATCATATTCTATTCCACCCATAGTGCTATATCCATGGCTCACGCTCATGTATTGCGTGAAGGTTGAAAAAGTTTGAGATTATTTAAGTATGAAAAAATTGCTTGGCTTGTCATCGGGGGTATAGAAGTTGGGAACATCTTTGTGTGACGAAAATGAAGCATAGCCTAACTATATGATTTTGTAGGGATGAACTTCCTTTTGCCATGTTATTTTGAGAAGACATGATTACTTTGATTAGTATGCTTGAAGTGTTACTATTTCTTTTATCAATATGAACTTTTATTTTGAATCATTTGGATCTGAACATTCATGCCACAATAAAGAAAATTACATTTAGAATTATGCTAGGTAGCATTCCACATCAAAAATTCTCTTTTTATCATTTACCTACTCGAGGACCAGCAGGAATTAAGCTTGGGGATGCTTGATACGTCTCCAACGTATCTATAATTTTTGATTGTTCCATGCTATTATATTACCCCTTTTGGATGTTTATGGGCTTTATTTTACACATTTATACCATTTTTGGGACTAACCTACTAACCAGAGGCCCAGCCCATATTGCTATTTTTTTTGCCTATTTCAGTATTTCAAAGAAAAGGAATATCAAACGGAGTCCAAACGGAATGAAACCTTCGGGGGCGTGATTTTTGGAACGGACGTGATCGAGAGGACTTGGAGTGCAATTCAAGAAGCAGCCGAGGCTCCCACGAGATAGGAGGGCGACCCCCCCCCCTATAGGGCGCGCCCCCTGTCTCGTGGGCCCCTCGGGTGTCCACCGACGTACTTCTTCCTCCTATATAAGCCTATGTACCCCGAAAACATCCAGGGGGAGACGAAACACAATTTCCACCACCGTAACCTTCTGTATCCGCGAGATCTCATCTTGGAGCCTTCATCGGCACTCTGCCGGAGGGGGAATCGACCACGGAGGGCTTCTACATCAACATCCTTGCCCCTCCGATGAGTTGTGAGTAGTTTACCATAGACCTATGGGTCCATAGTTATTAACTAGATGGCTTCTTCTCTCTTTTTGGATCTCAATACAATGTTCTCCCCCTCTCTTGTGGAGATCTATTCGATGTAAACTCTTTTTGCAGTGTGTTTGTCGAGATCCGATGAATTGTGTCTTTATGATCAAGTTTATCTATGAATAATATTTGAATCTTCTCTGAGTTCTTTTATGTATGATTGAGTTCTCTTTGCAAGTCTCTTCGAATTATCAGTTTGGTTTGGCCTACTAGATTGATCTTTCTTGCCATGGGAGAAGTGCTTAGCTTTGGGTTCAATCTTGCGGTGTCCTTACCCAGTGACAGAAAGGGTTGCAAGGCACGTATTGTATTGTTGCCATCGAGGATAACAAGATGGGGTTTATATCATATTGCTTGAGTTTATCCCTCTACATCATGTCATCTTGCTTAATGTGTTACTCTGTTCTTATGAACTTAATACTCTAGATGCAGGCAGGAGTCGGTCGATGTGTGGAGTAATAGTAGTAGATGCAGGCAGGAGTCGGTCTACTTGTTGCGGACGTGATGCCTATATACATGATCATGCCTGGATAATATCATAATTATTCGCTTTTCTATCAATTGCTCGACAGTAATTTGTTCACCCACCTTAATACTTATGCTATCTTGAGAGAAGCCACTAGTGAAACCTATGGCCCCCGGGTCTATCTCTTATCATATTTGCTTCCAATCTACTTTTATTTGCATCTTTACTTTTGGCATCTATATTATAAAATACCAAAAATATATTTATCTTATCATACTATCTCTATTAGATCTCACTTTCGCAAGTGGCCGTGAAGGGATTGACAACCCCTTTATTGCATTGGTTGCGAGTTCTTTGTTTGTTTGTGTAGGTGCATGGTACTTTTGAGGAGCCTCCTACTGGATTGATACCTTGGTTCTCAAAAACTAAGGGAAATACTTACGCTACTATTGCTGCATCACCCTCTCCTCTTCGAGGAAAACCAACGCAAGCTCAAGACGTAGCAATGGGGCCGGCCACTGCGCTGGCGCAGCGCGTGCGAGCGCGACGACTGCGGGTCTAGAGAGCGAGCGTGACCAGTGCGGGGGCATGGGCGACGATGCGGCGGATGTGGCGAAGATGACCCATGCGCGCGGGACGGCGACGAGCGGGCGCGGTGGATGAGTGAGAGGGCCAGAGAAGGGAGAGGTCGGGGCCTCTCCGTGAGTTGCTAGGAACGGGGCAGCGCGCGTGAGGAGGAGGTTGAAGACGATGCGGACAGAGAGGAGGCAGGCCAGCGAGGTTGATACGGGCGGCGAGGTGGTCGACGCAGTGAGGGGAGGCCTTCGGGCGGCGTCCGACGGGGTTCGATGGGGTCGGGGGTGTGCCCCGATCTCGATTCAGATCGAGGGGAGAGAGAGGAGCGAGTGGGGGAGTGGGGGCGATGGGGGTTAGGGTTTCAGGAAGGAGTGGGGATAAGGGAGTCGGGGTAGGCTGGCCGGCTGGGCCTCTTGGGTCGGTTGGGCCGACCCAAAGAGAGGGTGGTTTTGCTTTTCCTTTTTTTGTTTTGTTTTCTGTTTTGTCCTTTTTCCTTTTTCTTTATTTTCTTTCCTATTTTCTTTTAGTTACATTTCATTTAGTTTTAGTAGAGTAAAAAAGTTGTAACTAGTTTAGTATATATAATAGTGCCACATTCCAGACATTTTAGTTTTGTTGTTTGAAAACCTTCGATGTTTGTTAAAAGTCCAAATTTGAAGTTGAATAGTTTTGATCCAATGCGAGAGTAGCAACAGTAACCGGGGTGACGTGGCATCATTAACGTGGGATTACTGTAGCCTAATTATTCGGGCGTTACAGTACCCGTCAAGGAGGATAGCACATGCGGAGCTTTTACCATAAGCTCCACCCTCGACAGCAAATAGGAAAGCGTGCTCATCGCTTCCTGCGGGCGAATGTCGATGTGTTTGCGTGGCAAGCATCTGACATCCCCGGTGTTCCCAACGAGGTGATTGAGCACCACCTTGTTGTCTGTCCTCATGCATGGCCCGTCAAGTAGAAGGTCAGAAAGCAAGCTTTGGAGCGACAAGAGTTCATCATCGAGGAGATCAGGAAGTTGGAAGCGGCAGGCTTGGTCAGAGGAGTGCTCCACCCAACATGGTTGGCCAATCCAGTGGTGGTGCATAAGGCAAATGGGAAATGGAGGTTGTGTATTGACTATACAGATATCAATAAAGCATGTCCAAAGGATCCTTTCCCTTTTCCATGCATTGACCAGATAGTGGACTCCACTGCCGGGTGCGACCTGCTGTCGTTCTTCGACGCCTACTCAGGATACCACCAAATCTTCATGACGAACGAACATGAAGAAAAGACTGCGGTCATCACCCCATGTGGTATGTACTGTTTTGTACGAATGCCTTTCGGGTTGAAAAGTGTTGGTTTGACGTTTGCCCGGGTGGTCCAAATTGGTTTTGAGCCCCAGCTACATAGAAATATGGAAGCTTATATGGATGATATAGTGGTCAAAACCAAGGACAAGGCCACGCTCATGCAAGATCTGGAGGAAACATTTGCAAATTTGCGCAAGATCAACCTCAGGCTCAACCCTGAGAAGTGTGTGTTTGGCGTCCCATCTGGCAAACTTCTTGGGTTCTTTGTATACGCGGAATCGAAGCAAATCCCAACAAGATCAAAGCAAATGAGAAGATTGAGGCGCCAAGATGAGTCAAAGATGTCTCTAGGCTCACCGGCTACGTTGCTGCTCTGAGTAGGTTCATCTCCAAATCTGCTGAGCGCGCCCTGCCCTTTTTCAAAATTTTGAAAAAGGCGGGTCCAATGAAATGGACTCCGGAAGCGGAGGCAGCGCTGCAAGATTTGAAGAGGTACCTCTCCTCTACGTTGATACTAGTCGCGCCTAAACCACAAGAACCGTTGCTGCTATATCTAGCGGCCACGAATCAAGTGGTCAGTGCCGCCCTAGTGGCAGAGAGAGAAGTTGAGGAAGAAGCAGCGGCAGCGGTGAGGCCGTCCGATGATGAGTCGAGGCATTCCCCGGCAGAGCCTATGCCGGCGAGGCGGACCCCGGCAGAGCCCGATCCCCGCGAGACAGGATCTGCGCAAGCAAGCAAAGTGAAACAGAAGAAGAAGGTGATGCAGCACCTAGTTTATTTTGTCAGCTCCCTCTTGCAGGGAGCTAGATCAAGATATTCTGGTATGCAAAAGCTACTCTCCGGCCTTCTTTTGGCCTCAAGAAAGATGTGTCACTATTTCCAAGCACATGAGATCACCATCGTCACTCGCCTCCCGTTGCAACGGATCTTGCACAACCCAGATGCAACTGGGAGGATTGTGGAGTGGGCATTGGAACTGTCAAGCTATGGTCTCAAGTTTGAAAGTACTTCGACAATTAAGAGCAGAGCCTTGGCAGAGTTCATAGCAGAATGGACTTCAACGCCTGATGAAGAAATTCAAAAGACCACTCTTCCCGGCAAGGAGACAAGCTGTGATTGGATTATGTACATTGATGGGGTTTTCTCGCTGCAAGGTGCTGGTGCTGGCGTGCTACTCGTCGCACCCACCGGGGAGCGCCTCAAGTACATAGTCCAGATGCACTTTCCCCGGGAAAAATCAACAAACAACACTTCAGAGTATGAGGGACTTCTTGCCGGTCTCAGGATCGCGGCAGACCTCAGAATCAGGAAGCTCATCATTAGAGGTGATTCGCAGCTTGTCGTCAAATAAGTTAATAAAGATTATTAGAGCCTGTTGATGGAGGCCTATGTAGATGAAGTGAGGAAGTTGGAGGAGCGTTTTGACGGTCTGCAAGTAGAGCATGTTCCTCGTGCAGAAAACAGCATTGCCGACAACTTGTCAAAACGCGCTGCCCTCAATTTGCCTTGCCGGCAAAGCATTCTGGCAAGGTTTCTTTTGGCCTACCGCTCCAGTCCTTGCCAGCATATGTGGCTCCCACATAGGGTCGAGAGCCCTTGCCGACAAAGCATTCTGGCAAGGTTTCTTTTGGCCTGCCGCTCTCTAGGATGCAACTGCACTAGTAACCAAGTGTGAAGTGTGCCAGTTCCATTCAAAGAAGCTTCATCAACCAACTCAAGCTCTTCAAACAATCCCTCTTTGCTAGCCATTTTCGGTATGGGGGCTCGACATACTGGGCCCCTTTCCCCATGTTGTCGGGGGCTTTGAGTACTTGTACATTGCAATCGACAAGATCACAAAGTGGCCAGAAGTGGAACCAGTGAGAAAGGTGAGAGCACAATCAGCCGTCAAGTTCTTCAAGGGACTAGTCTGCCGTTTTGCTGTGCCAAACAGAGTCATCACTGACAACGACACGCAGTTCACGAGCCGCACCTTAATGTAGTATATCCAAGACCTCGGCAGCAAAGTTTGTTTTGCTTCTGTTGCTCATCCAAGAAGCAACGGCCAGGTAGAAAGGGCAAATGTTGAAGTGTTGTGAGGCCTCAAAACAAGAACTTTCAATAGGCTACCCAAGTATGGAAGACGCTGGATTGATGAGTTGCCAATGGTTTATTGGTCAATCAGAACGACACCAAATCAAGCCACTGGCCAGATACCTTTCTCCCTGGTATACGGGGCAGAAGCAGTTCTCCCCGCAGAACTCATATACGGGTCCCTCAAGTGCTCTCTTATGATGATCTTGAGCAAGAGCACTTGCACCAATATGATGCTATGCTCCTTGAGGAAGATCGTCTTTAGGCTGCTGTGTGAGCCGCCGCTACCAGCAAGCCTTGCGCCACTACCATAGCCGCAAGGTTCATGCCCGAAGCCTTGAGGAAGGCGACCTTGTTTTTCGGCGTATTCAATCCGCCAAGAATTCAAACAAGTTGACACCAAAGTGGGAAGGCTCTTATCGGGTAATATGAGTCACCAGGCCCCGCTCAGTCCGTCTGGAGACCAAAGATGGTATTCCAGTGAGCAACTCCTAGAATATCAAACATCTTCGCAAGTTTTACCCATAAGGCGCAGTTGCCGGGAGCCCCGGCAACCCCCTTTTGTAGCCTTGCCGGCAAGGCATGTAACCCTATGTACAGAGCCAGGCACAGACCCTGTGCGCAGTCGAATAACTTTCAGTATGTACAGTTTCCTCTTGATTTCCATGTTTATGTATATACGTATATGCATGCTTGTCCAGGATATTGTACTACCCTTGGTTCCAGCATATACTAATGGACTGCCAAGGTTCCATGCTCCTATCCTATCTTCTTTCCACCTGTAGTGAAGACGCTCGGTTCCGTCGTTCCTGTCATGGACCTGGCTTCGGCAAGAGGTTGAGAAGACTGCCCGGCACTGCGATCCCCGGCAAACAAAATAGATAAAGTTTACCTCTTGTCCATTCATGTTCGTAACCTATAACTTGTGCATTAGAAAACCTCACCACTCTTTTTAAACATAGGTGCTCCCATCCCTGACCCAAATGTTGTTTCGGTCAGAATGGTCACAATAGCCTTTGATAAAAAGAGGCAGGGGCTGGACCCTTCGTCTGTAACCTGGCAGATGTGACTCTCCGGCAGACACAAAGGGCGCTGGCAAGGTAGCTTGCCAGGAAAACTCGTTTATTTACATTAAAGAGGCTTTTTGCCTCTGCATTGGACGTATACATGCATGGGTTCCCGACAAGGCTCATCTTTTTCATTAATATGCTGATGCAAGTGCAAATGTTACAGAACACGAACATGGGCTCGAGAGATTACATTATCTAGAAAAATAAGATTTGGCAAATGCCTACAAGTTAAAAAAAGATAAGTCCCTCATAATCCCCGTTCTTGCCCCTTTCCTCCTAGGCACGGCAGGTGAAGGCAAAGGAGATACGGGGGGACGCGTCTATAGAGAGCATGGTGGAGGTGACCCGTCGACCATCGACACCAGAGCCAGCAGGGCACAGCCCTCGGTAAGGCCTGTTGCTGGGGGAGGGGCGGTATGGATGATGGTGCTGCCACTGATGGTCAGCCGGAGCCAGAGTCATCGTCCTCCCGCTCACGGCCCTCCTCGTCGCTGTCACTCGAGGAGGAGCTTTCGTCGTTGGTGGAGCTCTCCGCGCAACACCCTAAGTGGATACCCGAGCGCCCAAAGACCTTGACAGAGAGCAGGACGCTCTCCATTAATTTGAACTAGAGAACGTGCCCCTCCGACAAGCTATGGGCGCGGGCAAAGGTTTTCCACCCACGGCGGAAGTACATGACGTGAGGAGCGGGGAAGTCGACATCAACGCATATGATGTTGTTCCCACATCCCCTCATATGCAGCCTCAAAGCATGTGGCGGGTCAAGCTCCATTACCCGAGCAAACGGAGTAGGAAGGCGAAGATGACCGCACATGGGCTTGTACAACCTGATAAAGAACTCACGGGGCTGGTCTCCGACATGGCCCTCCATGGAGGGAGGGGCCGCCGACGGAGACGCAGTTGGTGCGCCGCCCCGTCCTCCTCTTCCCGAGCACCACGGCGACCTCAGCCTTGCCCCCTCCCTCTCCCTCTCATAGCGGGCTCCACCGCCGTGAAATCCGGAGGAGGAGGGACGCGCTGCCGAGCAGAAGCCCTCGTGGCCACCATTGGAGCACCAGCACGCCCTCTCACCATGGCGAGTGGAAGAAGGATACCAAGCCGGAGGGGGAAGAAGGAGGTGAGTGTGGAAAGGCATCGTCTCTCCCCCTTTTTATGGAAGGGCAGGGATGGGGCCTGGCCTCTCAATCCAAGGGCGAACGCCCTGCTTGGCCAATATGGCCTCCAGAGGTGCGGGGAATCAGGACCGACCCGCTACTCCAATCAGCGATGCCCAGTTTCCCGCCTAGGCATTAATACCGTGCCCTCCGCATCTGCTACCTACCCTTCCTAAGTCATAAAGGACACGTGGCGGGTGAGCCAGAAGAGTAAAGACAAGTGGGACCCCATTTTCCACCCCGTGATCGTGGGGTGTGGGCGCCATGCAAGCCACGACCCGAGTTCACTCCGTAAATGAGCAGCGCCCCTGCGGATTCCCCTTTTTATGGGGAAGGCGCGGGCCGCCTCTTTACTGTTCACTATGAGGAATCACAGGTGTGCTGCGACCATTCCACACACGACCCCCATGTCATGCACTCAATGCGGATCATGGCGAAGCGCAACTGATGAAAATATTAGAGCGGTTAATCCCTGCCACGCGTGCCCGCACACTGTTTTTGGGCCTGGTCCAACAACACTTCGTGCTTATGTGTGGCCTAGGCCCGGGGGCTCCTGTCAGTGTACATAAGTTTGGGCTCTTCTATACCCCTTATTTATGCACGGGCAGTTGTAGCCACACCTGCGGCAAGGCTTGGCAGGGAAGTACAATATAGATACAAGGCTACCAAGATAGCATTCAAGCCAGTAAACAGAGAGCAGAAGACAAGCTAGACCTCCCCCAGCAACATCCTTGCCGAGCGGCTTGCATAACCCCGGCAAGCTCCTCGCTGGGGTAGCTTGTGAAGCACCAGCAAGGCCGTCGCCCTTGAGGCTGAGAGCTCTGATGTCATCGACAACCGCAAGGCCAAGACTCGGGGGCGCGCGCATAGTGGCATGAAGATCTTTGTGAAGACTAATGGCTTGCAGGTCTACATGGAAACTAGAAGACGAAGACCCCCAGCAAGGCCCTTGTCGGGGACGACTGCGAGGCCCCGGCAAGACCCTTACTGGGGATAATTGCGGGGCCACAGCCAAGCCCGCACCCAACAAGGTTTCACCATCCCACGGTCGTTCCAGCGCGACAACCATCTTGCCAACTAGGCAGACGCCTGCGTGGCGGCATGGAGATTCTAGGCCAACTAAGCAAGCACCTGTGTGGTGGCATGCAGATCTTCATGAAGGTCCTGCCACCCATGCCAGCACAGTGGCTAGCCAACCAGCCTGGCGATGCATGCCTCGTCAGCCTGGACGCGTGTCGAAATGGGGTGAGGCAGTGATGAATGGGACAAGTTATATTAGCATCCCCGATAAAGTTGGAGGGCACGTAACCAGTGCATTAAATGCGTTTGTCCTACAACGTCAGCGATAAGCTTGGGCACTATAGCTACATTATACCTCCTATGTGCCACTGTGGCGACCCCTTTGGCATATAAAAGGAGGCCCGAGGCATACAGGAGAAGGATTCGGACTTTTTGCATTGGGCATGCATAGCATCTAGTCTAAGAACTCAAGAACACAAAATATACACCCAAAAGCAGGACTAGGGTTTTATGCTGCTCAGCGGCCCGAACCTAGGTAAAAACCCTCGTGCTGATCACCAGACCTGCTCTTTGTGCAACTCTCCCCCCGCCAAGCGTAGAAGGGATCCTCGTGATCCCATAGGCATCGTTTCCCCGACATAATGGATGGAGCGTTTGATTACCTTGGTAAAAGTATCATCGACAATAGCTCAGTAGCCATTCTCTTTATTCCCTTTGAAGGAATTCTACAATTGTAACTCTTGAGTTATTCATTTAAATCTTGCATATATAGTACAATTCCGCTCAATAAAATTTTATGAAGCCAAAGTTCGTGCTTGGAGTAGTACATGATACAAGGAGAGAACAATAACTTAATCAAGGTAAGCCTTCAAAAATGCCGCAATTTTTCATTGCTGACAAAATCATAAAAAGTCTTAGAATAATTTGTGGCTTCATGTTTCTATTAACAATTAGTTTGTATCACTACAATAATGGAATAAATAGAATTCCTTCAGCATGTAGAACTACTACATGGCAAGGAAAAAGGCAAGAAATTGTTCACTTAAAAGAATTGATCTTCCAAGCTCTTGAAACTGATGAATTTCATCAGAAAGTGTCACACTACCACTGAAAACTGACATTGACCAAGATCTCAAATCTTAAGTTCACAAGAACTATTTGACGGAACCATTACAAGTTTGCTTTCTCTAGATACTCTGGTCCAGTATCCTTGGCACACATATCCTACTTGGAATGCAAGTACAATTATCATATCCTATGAACTGAAGCATGTAGCACATGATTGGCACAAATATCCTATTTGTACCCCATCACATGATTAGATTTTTCTAGATGATATTTTTACCATTTTCCATCGGAGCCATGATGATGCAACACAACAGCCCACCCAATCCTTGTTTCTGCTTATGCTTGACATTTTCCCATCTTTCAAAACACGTGTTTATCCTTTTTGATGTATGGGTTAGTGGGTTACTAGAAAGTACCGGTAAAAATTTCATAGCTTTATTGTTACTACTTCACGAGCTATTTGATTGTAAAGGTTCACATGCCCAAGTGTCCTCTCTGATTGGTGATTCATTCTCTACTTTTGTGAAGAGGAGATGCTTTCTGGATGTCCTTCATAGGTTCAATATTTATTCGGTACTGGCATGTGGAAGGTAATTGTTTTTTTATCGATAATGCCTTTTACCCATTAAACCATGGATCTGGTAATCCAAATTTTCTAATCCAGAAATCAAGCATGCATGTTTATATTCCAGCTATGTGCAAGTTGGCAATTTCCACTAAAATCCATGTTTTTCTTTACTATTTTTCACAAAGTCACAACAAACAGCTCACTCGTGATAAGCCTATCCAAACTACAAACTTTAACAAATCACTCTTGCATTCTTTGATCTAAATATAAAATTGTTCATCACGTGTTTTAAAATATGATATGGGTAGGTTGATTTTGGCTGATACATAGGTCGTGCTTAAGATGGTCGTGGATTTGACTTTGAATGTATTGCTATGTATGGTTGTGTAGTAAGAAAAACAATCTGGCCAATATTGTTGGGCAAAAACCAAAGGATATTGCACCGGGCAACTTCGCCCTCTCCAAATGCATCGCTTATTGCGTTGCCAAGGCTATGAATACCAATGAATGGGTCCGAGACATCAACATGCAGGGTGGTCTTTGAGTGAACTTCATCTAGCAATTATGTGCTCTCCGGTGCAAGTCCCTGGAGGTTCAGCTTGTTCTGGGCGAGAGAGAGTCGGGATTTGATGGAAATTCATGGCGGATAGCTGCTACTCTGCAGCCACCCCTTACAGGATGCAGCTAGCTGGATTGATCAAGTCCAAAATGCCTATGATGTTCTGGATAATTTTAGCACCACCCAAGAATAAATTCTTCTCATGGCTGATTCTACAAGATAGAGTATGGACGACGGACAGACTGCTTCATAGAGGTTGGCCAAACTGCGGCCTTTGGCAGCTTTGCAAGATGGTGCTAGAAACGACGGCCAACCTGATGTTCAGATGCCGGTTCACGATCAGGGTGTGGAACTCCATCTACAATTGGCTGGGTTGGCAATCGATGACACCTACTTGGCATGACATTCACACAGTCAAACAAGGGTGGAACCCACGCGAGGGACATCCAGGATACTCTAGAATGGCGGTAAGCTCATTACAAATGCTTGTGTGCTAGGAGATCTAGAACAAAAGGAATGCTCACATCTTCCATAACAAGGCCTCTCTTCCTACTCGCGTAGCGGTGAAAGTTAGGGAAGAAGCAAAAACTTGGGTAGTGGCAGGGGCTAGATTTCTCGGCAACATTTTACCGGGAGGGTGATTCCCTGTGTGATAACATGTTGGACCTATGTGTGCCTATATTCGTTAAAAACATTGTTCTTATTTTTATTTAATGAGATGAGGCAAAGCTTTAAAAAATATTGTTGCATCTGCAGTTATGTGGAATATGTGCAAGATATGAAATGACATCTTTTTATGGTTGATACAATTCATGGATCTCTCTCTCTCTCTCTCTCTGAAGAGAATGTTGTATTGAAGATCGGAGAGAGAGAGAGAAAGAGAGAGAGAGATCTAGCTACTGCTATGGACCCATCGGTTTAGATTTGGAAGACCGATCGGTTTCCTATAAAAACACTAACCGAGAGTTCGGTGCACCGATGCTTCGGTTCTGGTCTTGGTTGAGACCATACAGCTGACGTAAATAAAACTGAGCAGGCAATGAAGATAGAAGAAATCTGACAGCGAGGAAGATCAGTTGTGGCAAAAATCAAATCAAAATCAAATCCTCATATCTGTGCACCTCCCAGTTCCTCACTCCTCCCATCACATACCAATATTTGTAGCACGGATATGCGCTCAGTAGATGGAGGAGATGGTCGCCGCCTCGCTAGTCATCTTCCGCCTCCATGAGCAGCAATCGTGATGTTGTCACCCCGGGGATGGATATGAGCAGAGGGACATGGCTGAGAGGTGGAAGTGGAGCCGCCGCCGCCGCCGGATCAGGGATGGATAGAAGTCAAAGGCAATGGGCGACTAGGTTGCGGTGGTCGAGGCACAGACACTAGCGGGTGGCGGCTAGGGTATGGTCGAGCGTTTAGGATGTGAATGCGGCAGGGATTAGGAGAATGATTTCAGTAGTTGGGCTGTGGGCCTTGGGCTACGTAGATTTCTCGTTAGTTGACAATTGCTTCGGTACTTCGGTGTGTTCATTTACTTGATACATACAACCAAATCAACCGAGGAAAGTTCGGTTCTCCAGATTGACTGACCGAAGTTACGACCGAACGAATCGGTTTTGGTGCGTTCGGATTCGGTCCCGGTTAGTCCGGGTCGGTACTTCGGTTATCGGTTTATATGCCCACCCCTATATGGACCCATAGGTCCGGTGAGGAACTACTCATGCATCATTGGAGTAGCGGAAAGGTTGATGTAGAGGCCCTTCGTGATGGATTCCCTTCCGACATAGTACCGGCGGAGGCCTCCAGATGCGATCGCGGAAGTACAGAGACTTGCGGTGGCAGAATAATTGTTTCGGGTCTCGCTTTGGTGGTTTCAAAATATTTGGGAATTTATAGCGCTGGACTTAGGTCAGACGGAGCTAGAGGGGACTACAAGACACCACGACAGGCCTATCCCCTGGGCGCGGCAAACTTCTTCAGATGATGGCGAGCGATCTCCGTGCCTACCCGTTTGTCCTGAATATTACAACTGAATGCCACCAAGGCCTCCACGTCTTCGTAGTCCAGGATATCGCTTTTCTTTGATAGGGAGCAGGACCAATATTGTCACGTGATTTCTCTTCTCTTTTATGATGAGTGTAAAATCCCATATGTCAGTTTGTCCGATGTTATCCGGGCAGTATCGAAATGGGTGGGAGAAAAAATTTGGCTTCTATCTGATCTCACATCGGTTCCAAGGATGATTTTTCTAAGGATTGATCTAACATTGATCCGAAGTTGTTTCGTGGAATCAGATTTATCTAGTTTCCAAATTGGTTCGGCGGATCTGACCTCTAGGCTGGATCCGACAAAACGTAGATTTCGCTCCAAGCCTGACTTTAAGTCGGTGCTCGAGCGAGGGTGACCTTCCGTTCCTCGATTTGATCTGACATCATGACTGAGGGCACATCGGCGAGTTTTAGCCCACCGAGTTCGATATCTAGATGAGGATCAAGACTTTTGATCCTCCCTGGTTGGCTGGCCGAATCGATGAGCGGGTGTCCCGATGTCCAGATCACACCGAAGTTGACCTGATCGCCGATCATGACAACACCGAATCGCTTCGACTATTCAGAGGGACCCACATGGGCCACCAATGGTGGAGTCAAATCCAACAGATCTCGGGTAGAGGGTCTCGAGCTGGTAGCCTTGGCACGATGGTAACAGGGACACATGATTTTACCCAGCTTCGAGCTCTCTCGAAGAGACAATACCCTACGTCCTGCTACAGGATGATCTACCACGAGATCTATGTCTGTATGAGGTGATCGTCTATGGGCCTCACCCCTCGGTTTATATAGATATCAAGGGTGTACATAGGTCATTGCACCTAAGGTAATTGTGATGTAGACGATTTCTAATTCTTGGAGTAGGCACCAAGTCTTCGAAAGTTTCTGTTGGTGCAATATTTACCCTCCTGTTTTTGGAGATTGTTGACAGAAACAGGCATGGACCAATTTGTTTGCTAGTGCATACAGAGAGAAATAGTCCATGCAGAACTAAAGAGAATGTTGTCCCCGGTGTCAAGTTCGAGGAACTTCATCAAAGAATATCTGCATTGCAGAGAAGAATGAGCTACATCTATTGAAGACTTGTAGATGAGAAGATTGATGTGAAGGAGTTAGCCCCTCAAAAGTTATTGCTGATGTCAAGCAAATGGTTCGGAGAGTTTTTCCGAAGGAAAATGACTGCACCGAATGGAAGTCAAAGACTAAGTGAAGACGTAGTATTCATTTCATTGTTCTTCTTTCATTTAATTGAGTCATAGGACCTGCGTACTATTAAGAGGGGTATAGGTTCTCGAAGCTTAGATACGTTCTGATTCTTAGCCCGAATCCTATGAAAGATGCGAGAGAAATCTCTTTATGCTTCGAATGATTACCTGGCATCAATAGACATTGTTCTTTGTGCTGTAGGAGATATCTTTCGAACTGAGGAGTTAGCATTACTTGCTTCGCAAGTAATGTTACCGTTGTGCTCAAAATTCGACCGTTGGACTCGTGTCGTTCGGCCATTGGCTGGTGCACATGTCCAATTTGGCCATTTCCCATCAGGAAGGTTGTGGCTATAAATAGCCACCCCGCTCCAATGTTGTTCATTGGCTGCTCCACTTAAGATATCTGCACAGATTGACTGAGCATCCCCTCTCCGAGTGATTTGAGTTTAAGATCCACTGAGAGATAAATCAAGAGCCTAAACTTAGACAGTGGTTGAGTATCATAGTAGTTATCAATTAGAGTTCTTGTACCTATTACTCTTGAGAGTTGTGCACTCTCCAGATGGATAGGTGTCGGCTTGAGTGTTGAAGAGTTGTTGTCTTCACCAAGCTAGACCTTCAGCAACCAAGAGTGATTGTGGTTCGTGAAGGTCGACCGAAGGTTTGGAGATCGCCGACAAGTATGTACCATGAGTGAAATCAACTAGAGTCTGATCAGCTCTGAGTTGAAGGAGAATAAGGCAAAGAGAGTTTATCTTCCGTGTTAAGTCACAACCCCTCCAACCAGATGTAGTCCTTTGGCAGAAGGGTGAACTAGTCTACCAAATCTCTCTATCGCCATCGAGCACCATTGGTTCAATTTACTTCACTTCATTACTTTCAGCAGTTCACATTCGAGCTATGTGATGATAGTTTATCTGATAATTCATTCCTTGTTGCATATCATTCGTATCTATAATATCAGCCATTCCCTTCAGTTATCATTTGTTGCCCACATTGTTACTTTCTTGTCATTCCATTATGATGTCTTAGTCCTTGTCCTCATTCTGTGTTGTGAGCATATTCATCATATTATCTATATCTCGAAGTTATCTATCGCAGTTCATTTCTAGCTCTTTGTCATGATATCATATATGTTAGCATATTGCATTATCATCGTTATTATCAAACCTGTTGAATCATATCTCGACCCGTTATTGCATCCTACATCGATAGTGTGTTCCTCAATAGTATGCTTGATTGAGTTCGTGTCTACCGAACCTTATTTCCAATGTTGTGTTTGGGATCAGTTCGAAATATTCAAAGAATTTTTGAATCTCCCATTCACCCTCCCTCTGGTCGATATACTCTCGGTCCTAACAATTGGTATCAGAGTAGGTACTCCATGTCTCTGTCTATTAAAGGTCTAACAGCCTTGGAGTTTTGACTATGTCATATGCAGGTAGATCCTCGCACTCTGAAAGATTTCCTTTCTTCGATGGAAATGACTATCTATACTGGAGAGAGAGAATGAGAATCAGACATCAAGCCATCAACTTAGAACTGTGGCAGATTGTGGAAGACGGATTCACCATTCAACAACCTGGTGATCCAACTTATGATGACCAAGCTATGTGATGTCTACTAAGCAACGTTATTCTTGTAGACTCGTGTTGGGCCTCCAAGCGCAGAGCTTTGTAGGATAGTAGCAATTTTCCCTCGAGTGGATGACCTATGGTTTATCAATCCGTGGGAGGCATAGGATGAAGATGGTCTCTCTCAAACAACCCTGCAACCAAATAATAAAAAGTCTCTTGTGTCCCCAACACACCCAATACAATGGCAAATTGTATAGGTGCACTAGCTCGGTGAAGAGATGGTGACAAAAGTGTAATATGGATGGTAGGAATATATTTTTATAATCTGAATGAATAAAAACAGCAAGGTATCAAGTGATAAAAGTGAGCACAAACGGTATTGCAATGCTTGAAAATGAGGCCTAGGGTTCGTACTTTCGCTAGTGCAATCTCTCAACAGTGCTAATATAATTGGATCATATAACCATCCCTCAACGTGCGATGAAGAATCACTCCAAAGTTCCTATCTAGCAGAGAACATAAGAAGAAATCGTTTGTAGGGTATGAAACCACCTCGAAGCTATTCTTTCCGATCGATCTATCCAAGAGTTCATACTAAAATAACACCAAATAATTTCAGATTTATAATACTCAATCCAACACAAAGAACCTCAAAGAGTGCCCCAAGATTTCTACCGGAGAAACAAAGACAAGAACGTGCATCAACCCCTATGCATACATTACCCCAATGTCACCTCGGGAATCCCCGAGTTGAGTGCCAAAACATATATCAAGTGAATCAAAATAGTACCTCATTGTCACCACGGGTATTCATACGCAAGACATATATCAGGTGTTCTCAAATCCATAAAAGTATTCAATCCGATAAAACAAAATCTCAAAGGGAAAACTCAATTCATCACAACAAGATAGAGAGGGGAAAACACCATATGATCCGACTATATTAACAAAGCCCGCGATACATCAAGATCATGACATCTCAAGAACACGAGAGAGAGAGAGAGAGATTAAAAACATAGCTACTGGTACAAACCCTCAGCCCCGAGGGTGGACTACTCCCTCCATATGGTGGCCGCTAGGATGATGAAGATGGCCACCGGTGATGATTTCCCCCTCCGACAGAGTGTCGGAGAAGGGTCTAGATTGGTTTTTCATGGCTACAGAGGCTTGCAGCAGTGAAACTTCTAATATAGGGTCTCCGCAAGGGTTTTTGGAATATTTGACAATTTATAGGGCGAAGAGGAGGTGCGGGAGGCCACCGAGGTGGGAACAACCCACCGGGGCGCGCCTGGGGGCCCAGGCGCGCCATGGTGGGTTGTGCCCCCCTCGGGGCACCCCCGAGGTGCTGCTCTGGCACATTGTATGTCTTCTGGTCCTCAAAAATCCACAAAATGTTTCGCGGTGTTTGGACTCCATTTGATATTGACTTCCCGCGATGTAAAAAACAAGCAAAAAACAGCAACTGGCACTGGGCACTGGGTTAATAGGTTAGTCCCAAAAAAGATATGAAGTTGCTATAAAATGATTGTAAAACATCCAAGAAATATAATATAACAGCATGGATACTTCATAAATTATAGATACGTTGGAGACATATCACTATGCTGCGATTGAATGCACAAGCAAAAGATATCATCTGTGCAAGTATCTCAAAGGACATTTTCATTCGGTTCCGAACGCTTGATACTGCCAAACAACACTGGGATGCCATAAAAAATGCTCATGAATAGTTCATTGCTAGAATGGACCCACACACTCAAATGCTTTGTGCTATGTTTGCTAGTTTCAGAAGACTTCGCAAGGAAAGTGCTATGGAACTCACTGATCGATTGACAAATATTGTTGAAAGACTTCATCAACAAGGAGTAACTGATATCACCAATAGAGATGTGGTCAACAAACTTCTCAGTGCTCTGGACTCAACCTTCGATCCCATCATAGCTGAAATCAAGCAAAGACCGGACTATGAAGAACTTCACTATGTAGAGGTCATGACGCGGTTGTTGATTCAAGAAGAAAAGATGGAACTAGAAAATGCAGATCAAGAATCTTCTTCGGAAAGTGAAGTAGAAATTCTCTCACACTATGGCAGTTCATAAGAATAAGAAGATATCGAGAATCAACACACTATCACAAGGGAATTGGAAATGCTCACAGAAAGGTTAAGTGACCTTAGAAGACAAAATTTGTGCCTCATGAATGATGACAATTTTGATTTGCTTGAATTATCAAGGAAGTTACCTCCGAAGGAAATGAAGTGCTTCAAGTGCAAACAATTCGGTCATCTCATAGCAGACTATCCTAGCTGGGAACGAAAACTCAGTAACAGATGGAAATATCTTAACTGCAGTGGATTCACATGAATGCATCATCATACTAAGCTCTCGAAGAAAAATGACCTCATCCTCTACGACGAGACCAGTCACTGAAATGAAGCAAGAGCAACCATCGAATCTAATATGAAGAATATCACAGCTGAATAGAGCGTGTGCTGATATGACCCTGGAATCTGAAGAGGAGTCGATCGAATAAGAATCAGAAGATGAAGAGCTTCACAGAAGGATAGGAAGAAGCAATGCCTTCATCGCTTGTGGATCATCTAAGAAATCATTTGGATCAAACACTAATGATGATGCTTCAAGTGATGGTGAACCTATCGCATTTTGTCTCATGGAAAAAACCTCAAAGGATCAGGTGTCAGCAAAACAACAAAAATCTATGAGTGAATATTCTCCTAAATACGTTTCCTATGCTAAACTGATGGAGACTGCTAAATCTTAACAAGATGAATTTGAAATACTTGAGAACAATCTTAGGAAAAACGAATGATTACTGGTCAAAGAGATGGAGAAGAATCAAAATTTGATCGAAAAGCATGGTGCTTTTTCTTCAACTATTAATGATCTTTCCAACCGATATGATTCCTTTATAGTTGACTACGAGAGTTTATCAGATGAATGATACGTCTCCATCGTATCTAGTTTTCCAAACACTTTTGCCCTTCTTTTGGACTCTAACTTGCATGATTTGAATGGAACTAACCCGGACTGACGCTGTTTTTTAGTAGAACTCCCTGCTGTTATTTTTGTGCAGAAATAAAAGTTCTCGGAATGACCTAAAAATCCACGGAGCAACTTTTTGGAATTAATAAAAAATATTGGCGAAAGAATCAAGTCCAGGGGGGCACACCTTGTCCACGAGGGTGGGGGTGCGCCCTACCCCATAGGCGCGCCCCCTACCTCGTGGGCCCCCTGGAGCTCCACCGACCTCAACTCCAACTCCATATATTCACGTTCGGGGAGAAAAAAATCAGAGATAAGGATTCATCGCATTTTACAATACGGAGCCGCCGCCAAGCCCTGAACTCTCTCAGGAGGGCTGATCTAGAGTCCGTTCGGGGCTCCGGAGAGGGGGATCCGTCGCTGTCGTCATCATCAACCATCCTCCATCAACAATTTCATGATGCTCACGCCGTGCTTGAGTAATTCCATTGTAGGCTTGCTGGACGGTGATGGGTTGGATGAGATTTACCATGTAATCGAGTTAGTTTTGTTAGGCTTTGATCCCTAGTATCCACTATCTTCTCAGATTGATGTTGCTATGACTTTTCTATGCTTACTACTTGTCACTAGGGCTCGAGTGCCATGATTTTGGATCTGAACCTATTATGTTTTCATGAATATATGTGAGTTCTTGATCCTATCTTGCAAGTCAATAGTCACCTAATATGGGTTATGATCCGTTATCCCCGATGTGACAATAATCGGGATACTTACCGGTGATGATCGTAGTTTGAGGAGTTCATGTATTCACTAAGTATTAATGCTTTGGTCTGGTGCTCTATTAAAAGGAGGCCTTAATATCCCTTAGTTTCCAATAGGACCCCGCTGCCACGGGAGGGTAGGACAAAAGATGGCATGCAAGTTCTTTTCCATAAGCACGTATGACTATATTCGGAATACATGCCTACATTACATTGATGAACTGGAGCTAGTTCTGTGTCACCCTATGTTATAACTATTACATGAGGAATCACATCCGACATAATTATCCATCACTGTTCCAATGCCTACGAGTTTTTCACATATTGATCTTTGCTTAGTTATTTTACCGTTACCACTGTTACAATTACTACAAAACTGCTACTGTTACTTTTGCTACTGTTACTATTACTTCCATACTACTTTGCTACTAAATACTTTGCTGCAGATATTAAGTTATCCAGGTGTGGTTGAATTGACAACTCAACTGCTAGTACTTGAGAATATTCTTTGGCTCCTGTTGTGTCGAATCAATAAATTTGGGTTGAATACTCAACCCTCGAAAACTGTTGCAATCCCCTATACTTGTGGGTTATCAAGACTATTTTTTGGCGCCGTTGCCGGGGAGCATAGCTCTATTATTCGAGTCACTTGGGATTTATATCTACTGATCACTATAAGGAACTTAAAAGACGAGAAACCCAAGATTTATCCCTCAACTACAAGGGGAGGTCAGGAACTTCCATCTAGCTCTGCACTTGATTCACCATCTGCTTTGAGTAAACTTGCGACACCTAAACCTGCTTCTGCTATTAATTCTGATATGTTGCATGTTATTGATGATGCCACTTCTGCTATGCATGATGCTTATAATGAAACTACTTCTATGCTTGATAATACTGTGCCACTAGGTGAATTTCTTGATGAGCAACTTGCTAGGGCTAGAGAGAATGAAATTATTGAAACTTATAGTATTGATGAAAGTGATGATGAAGATTCTCCCCCTAAATATGAATTGCCTGTTGTGCCTGAGGGTTATGTTATGGATGAAGAAACTGCTAGAGATTTTCTTGCTTGCAATGATAGATCTGATCTTAAGAAATTATTAGCTAAGGTTAAAGAAAAGTCTCTAAATGCTAGAATGAAATATGACTCTGCTTTTGCTACTTCACCTATCTGTGTTACTGATAAGGATTATGATTTCTCTGTCGATCTTGAGATAATTACTTTGCTTGAATCTGATCCTTTTTATGGCTATGAATCTGAAACTGTAGTGGCACATCTTACTAAGTTAAATGATATAGCCACCCTATTCACTAATGATGAGAAAACTCGCTACTATTATCCCCTTAAATTATTTTCGTTCTCATTGAAGGGTGATGCTAAAACATGGTTTAATTCTCTTGATCCTGGTCATGTGTGTAGTCCCCGGGATATGATTTATTACTTCTCTGCTAAATATTTCCCCGCTCATAAGAAACAAGCTGCCTTAAGGGAAATATATAATTTTGTGCAAATTGAAGAAGAGAGTCTCCCACAAGCTTGGGGAGGCTTCTCCAATTACTTAATGCTTTGCCTGATCATCCTCTCAAGAAAAATGAAATACTTGATATCTTTTATAATGGACTAACCGATGCTTCCATAGACCACCTGGATAGTTTTGCTGGTTGTGTTTTCAGGGAAAGAACTATTGCTCAAGCTGAATTGTTATTGAATAATATGTTGACTAATGAAAACAATTGGACACTTCCCAAACCAACTCCTAAGCCAACTTCGAACAAAAGAGGTGTTCTATTTCTCAGTCTTGAAGATATGCAAGAGGCAAAGAAATCTAAGAAAGAAAAAGGTATTAAAGCTAACGATGTTAAGAACTTACCTCCTGTTGAAGAAATACATGGCCTTAATATACCACCTATTGAAGAAATACATGGTCTTGATAACCCGAAACAGGTAGTAAAGGTAAATTCTCTCTATATATATGACAAAGTTGAAATTCCGTCTACTAAGTTTGCTAGCCAATGCTTGGATGAGTTTGATGATTTTATGGCTTAACAAGAAAACTTCAATGCTTATGTTGGTAGACAATTGATAAGTAATGCTTATATGACTGGATACTTGAGTGATTTTATGGGTAGAGTTAAAGGTGAACTTAAACTCATTAGTAAACATGCTTTTACGGTTACCACCCAAGTAGAACAAGTGCTTAAAGCTCAAAATGATTTGCTCAATGAATTAAATAATAAGAGAAATGATAATGTTGTTAGAGTTATGACTAGAGGGGTAAAATGACTCAGGAACCTTTGTATCCTGAGGGCCACCCTAAGAGAGTTGAGCAAGATTCTCAGAGAAATAATGTAGATGCACCTAGTCCTTCTAAAAGAAGAAAAAGAAAAATGATAGGACTTTGCATGCTTCTAGTGAACCTGTTGTAGACACACCTGAGAATCCCAATGATATTTCTATTTCTGATGCTGAAACACAATTTGGTGATGAACATGAACCTAGTGACAATGTTAATGATGATGTTCATGTTGATGCTCAACCTAGCAATAATAATGATCTAGAGATTGAACCTGTTGTTGATCTTGATAACTCACAATCAAAGAATCAACGTTATGATAAGAGAGACTTTGTTGCTAGGAAGCACGGTAAAGAAAGAGAACCATGGGTTCAGAAACCCATGCCTTTTCCTCCTAAACCATCCAAGAAAAAGGATGATGAGGACTTTGAGCGCTTTGCTGAAATGATTAGACCTATCTTTTTACGTATGCGTTTGACTGATATGCTTAAAGTGAATCCTTATGCTAAGTACATGAAAGATATTGTTACAAATAAAAGAAAGATACCCCAAGCTGAAATTTCCACCATGCTTGCTAATTATACTTTTAAGGGTGGAATACCTAAAAAACTAGGAGATCCAGGAGTACCAACTATACCATGCTCCATTAAAAGAAACTATGTTAAAACTGCTTTATGTGATCTTGGAGCCGGTGTTAGTGTTATGCCTCTCTCTTTATATCGTAGACTTGAATTGAATAAGTTGACACCTACTGAAATATCTTTGCAAATGGCCGATAAATCAACTGCTATACCTGTCAGTATTTGTGAGGATGTGCCTGTTGTGGTTGCAAACGTTACTATATTAACGGACTTTGTTATTCTTGATATTCCCGAGGACGATAGTATGTCGATTATCCTTGGTAGACCCTTTTTGAATACTGCAGGGGCTATTATTGATTGCAACAAAGGCAATGTCACTTTTCATGTTAATGGTAATGAGCATACGGTACACTTTCCGAGGAAACAATCTCAAGTCCACAGTATAAATTCTATTGGAAAAAGTTCATCAATTATTATTGGAAGTTTTGAATTTCCTCTTCCTACTGTCAAGAAGAAATATGATATTCTTATTGTTGGGGACATACATATCCCCGTTGAGGTAACCTAGTGCTATTCGAAAATTCTCTGGTTTCATGCGATTCAGAATGAGTTTGTTAACAACACTTGATCAACCTTGTTAGTGGATTCCTTTTGATGAGAATGAGATGGATGAAGTTAGAAACCACAACTCTGTGTACCCTCCTTTTAATTTCTATTATTTAGATTAAATAAAGCAAAAGTAGTGTTTTTCTGTCTGTTTTCTGGTTTATCCATGCAATAAAAAATACCCCGAAAATAAAAGTTCTCCAAATGCCCTAAAAATGAAATATGATTTTTTTTCTAGAATATTTGAGAATATTTGGCACTGCGAACACACCAGAGGGGGCAAGCACCTGGCCACGAGGGTCCAGGGCGCGCCCACCCCCCTAGGGCGCGCCCCCCTATCTCGTGGTCCCCTGGTGGCCCCCCTCCACTTATTCCTACACCCACACACTTCTTCTTCCTCCCAAAAAAACCACCAACCAGCTCAAGCACGAGTTCTAGCTCATCTTGCTGCAATTTTCGATCTCCTTGCTCAAAGCTCCACTCACAAAACTGCTTTGGGGATTGTTCTTTGGTATGTGACTCCTCCAATGGTCCAATTAGTTTTTGTTCTAGTGCTTTATTCATTGCAATTTTTTACTACCTAGGTGACTCTGTTCTTGAGCTTGCATGTCAAATTTATTTGGTCCCAAGTAGTTCTAATGTATGATATGGTCTCTAGGCACTTGTGGGAGTAGTTGCTATCAATTTTGTTGAGTTTGGTTCATTTTTATTTTTAGTTACTAAAATTTCAGAAATTTTTCAGAGGAGGAAATATGTTTAGGAAAATGTACCAAGGTGGTTCTTCAAGGAAGCAAGGACCCAGGCCCGCAATACGTGAGCAGGACGATGAACCACCAAGGGAAGCTCAAATGTGGCCTTGTGAATGGCCGTCAGAAGATTTCATGGTCCAAGCAGGCATCAAGGATGAATTTGATGCATATGTGTGTAATGCTGATCTTGAGGACTTCATGCTAGATAAGTGCCCTCAACATTACCACTTAACTGATTCCTTTGTGAGGAGGTTTAAATTTACATCTTCGTGCAATTCTCACAATGTCCTATTTGATCTTTATGATAAATCTTATACCATGGACTTAGAAGATTTTAATACTGCTTGTAAACTCCTGCAATGGGGTAGTGCTAGTGAACCTTGCAAATCTGAATTTAAAGATTTTCTTGCTAATATCACTATGGGGGAATCTAGAGAAATAGCACAAGCTACCATAGGGAGCATTCATTTTCTTGCTAAGCATTATTTTGCTCTCTTTATAGGTAGATGCATAAATGGTAAGGACGAGGCAGGTCACATGTGTGTTCCTGATCTTAGTGTTCTCAAGAGTGTTGTGCTAGGAGATAAACAATATAACTTGGGGGCCATTGTTGCACATAGGTTGCATAATAATAGTTTAATTGGAGACTTGTTTGGTGGGATTTATGTAACCCGTGTGGCTAATTTTCTTGAGATACCCATACATGAAAATGATATGGAGTTGCCTCCCGCTTATCTAGATTATGATGCTATGGTTTGTCATCAGTTTGTTGAGAGGAATGAACAGTTCCTCCAATACCGACTAATCTTTGACAGACGCCGCACTGTCCATGTTGCTCTCCCTGCTCCTAGTTTCTATGAATTTCGGGCAAAAAGGAGATATATTATAACCAGGGAGGAGGAAAACGAGTACGAAAGGAAGACGGAGGCAGCCCGCCACCAAGCTGCAGCTCGTGAGGCAATGGCTACTGCATCTCAGTACGACCCCAGCTACAACTTTGATCCATGGGCATAGACCAACTTAGGCCAAAAGCCTAAGCTTTGGGGAGTACGTATTTCTCACCGACATTACATTCATGTTCACACACTCATTCCAGTTGTCGATGCTCTTACTTTTTCATTGTACTATCCATGCTAGTTTATTTTCTTTTCTTGCTTTCTTCTTGTGTGTTTGAAAAACCTTAAGAAAAACCAAAAAAATTGTCATAGCCTTTAGCTAGTTTACTTTCCATGCTTGTAGTAGTAGTAATTAAAAGAAAACCCAAAAAGATTTCTCGTTCTTCTTTTCCTTGTTGGGAGCTTTCCCATGTAAATAGTTTTATTTATTTTCTTTTCTTTGGGGGTCGAGAGGAGAAGACCTTGATGAAAATGTTGAGTGGCTCTCATATGCATTATTGTTGATTTAACCAAGAGCCCATATTACCTTGTCTTCTCCCTTGAATTGAATGCTTGCAGATTCCAGCTTAGTCCAATGCACATGCACTATTATTATTATACACACCGTTCGGTCGTGCAAGTGAAAGGCAATAATGACGATATATGATGAAATGATTGAGATGAGAGAAGCTGGTATGAACTCGACCTATCTTGTTTTTGTAAATATGATTAGTTCATCGTTCCTGATTCAGCCTATTATGAATAAACATGTTTGCAATGACAATTAGAGATTATAGTTGCTTATGCCATGCTTAATTAGCTAGGAGTTTATAATGGTTTACCTTGCGTGCCAACATGCTATTAAAATGGTTGTGATGTGGTATGATAGGGTGGTATCCTCCTTTGAATGATTCGAGTGACTTGACTTGGCACATGTTCACGCATGTAGTTGAAACAAAATCAACATAGCCTCCACGATATTTATGTTCATGGTGGATTATATCCTACTCATGCTTGCACTCAGTGTTGATTAATTTTAATGCATGTTCATGACTGTTGTCGCTCTCTAGTTGGTCGCTTCCCAGTCTTTTTCTAGCATTCACTTGTACTAAGCAGGAATACTGCTTGTGCATCCACTCCCATAAACCCCAAAGTTATTCCATGTGAGTCCACCATACCTTCCTATATGCGGTATCTACCTTCCATTCCAAGTAAATTTGTATGTGCCAAACTCTAAACTTTTAAATGAAATTTTGTTTTGTATGCTCGAACAGCTCATGTATCAACTAGGGTTGTCTATATCTTCCATGTTAGGCGGGTTACCGGGATTGCCCAGTCCCATGCTCAAATCAAATCAAAATAATTGCAAACAAAACTCCCCCAGGATTATTGTTAGTTGGAGGCACCTGTTGTTTCGGGCAAGCCATGGATTGATGATTGTTGGTGGTGGGGGAGTATAAACTTTACCATTCTGTTTGGGAACCGCCTATAATGTGTGTAGCATGGAAGATATCGAGATCTCTTAGTTGTTATGTTGACAATGAAAGTATACTGCTCAAAATATTATTTATCTCTATTTCAAAATCGAGCTCTAGCACCTCTACAAATCCTTGCTTCCCTCTATGAAGGGTCTATCTATTTACTTTTATGTTGAGTCATCATCCTCTTATTAAAAAGCACCAGTTGGAGAGCACCGCTATCATTTGCATGCATTACTATTAATTTATATTGAGTATGGCTCTGACTAGATCTCTTTTACCATGAATTACAATGTCTAGTCAGTCCTTGCTCTTCAGAGGTGCTCTACATTTATGTTTTGCGGTCTCAGAAAGGGCTAGCGAGATACCATCTTGTTATATCATATTATGATTGTTTTGAGAAAGTGTTGTCATCCGAGATTTATTATTATTGCTCGCTAGTTGATTATGCCATTGATATGAGTAAACATGAGACCTAAGTGTTATTGTGAATATGGTTAGTTCATAATCTTTGTTGAAAACTTGAATGCTTGCTTTACATATTTGCAACAACAAAAGCAAACAGAGTTTCTAAAAGTTTTTCTTTATCACTTTCAGTTTATCAACTAAATTGCTTGAGGACAAGAAAAGGTTTAAGCTTGGGGGAGTTGATACGTCTCCATCGTATCTACTTTTCCAAACACTTTTGCCCTTGTTTTGGACTCTAACTTGCATGATTTGAATGGAACTAACCTGGACTGACGCTGTTTTCAGCAGAACTGCCATGGTGTAATTTTTGTGCAAAAATAAAAGTTCTCAGAATGACCTGAAAATCCATGGAGCAACTTTTTGGAATTAATAAAAAATACTAGCGAAAGAATCAAGGCCAGGGGGCCCACACTCTGCCCACGAGGGTGGGGCGTGCCCTACCCCCCTGGGCATGCCCCTGCCTCGTGGGCCCCCTGGAGCTCCACCGACCTCAACTCCAACTCCATATATTCACGTTCGTGGAGAAAAAAATCAGAGAGAAGGATTCATCGTGTTTTACGATACGGAGCCGCCACCAAGCCCTAAACTCTCTCAAGAGGGCTGATCTGGAGTCCGTTCGGGGCTCCGGAGAGGGGGATCCGTCGCTGTCATCATCATCAACCATCCTCCATCACCAATCTCATGATGCTCACCACCGTGCGTGAGTAATTCCGTCGTAGGCTTGCTGGACGGTGATGGGTTGGATGAGATTTACCATGTAATCGAGTTAGTTTTGTTAGGGTTTGATCCCTAGTATCCATTATGTTCTGAGATTGATGTTGCTATGACTTTGCTATGCTTAATGCTTGTCACTAGGGCCCGAGTGCCATGATTTCATATCTGAACCTATTATGTTTTCATGAATATATGTGAGTTCTTGATCCTATCTTGCAAGTCAATAGTCACCTATTATGTGTTATGATCCGTTAACCCCGAAGTGACAATAATCGGGATACTTACCGGTGATGACCGTAGTTTGAGGAGTTCATGTATTCACTATGTGTTAATGCTTTGGTCCGGTACTCTATTAAAAGGAGGCCTTAATATCCCTTAGTTTCCAATAGGACCCCGCTGCCACGGGAGGGTAGGACAAAAGATGTCATGCAAGTTCTTTTCCATAAGCACGTATGACTATATTCGGAATACATGCCTACATTACATTGATGAACTAGAGCTAGTTCTGTGTCACCCTATGTTATAACTATTACATGAGGAATTGCATCCGACATAATTATCCATCACTGATCCAATGCCTAAGAGCTTTTCACATATTGATCTTTGCTTAGTTACTTTACCGTTGCCACTATTACATTTACTACAAAACTACTACTGTTACTTTTGCTACTGTTACCGTTACTTCCATACTACTTTGCTACTAAATACTTTGCTGCAGATATTAAGTTATCCAGGTGTGGTTTAATTGACAACTCAACTGCTAATACTTGAGAATATTCTTTGGCTCCCCTTGTGTCGAATCAATAAATTTGGGTTGAATACTCTACCCTCAAAAACTGTTGCGATCCCCTATACTTGTGGGTTATCAATGAACTCCTTAATTATCATGAGTCAAGAACTCTAGTCACTGAAAGAGTCTCATAATGTGCTAGTGAAAGAAAATGCTTCTCTCTTTGCTAAGCAATCCAATCGGCTTCCTGATGATTTTATGCCTCCTTGTTTACAATGCCTAGAAAGATGCAATGATGACTCTAATGCTAAATCTTCTAATGCTATCATCGATAATACTGCACCTACTACAAATGAAATCTCTAACCCCTCTCCCGAGGTATTTTTTGCTCTCTATGCTGAAAATTGCAGATTAAAGAACTTGCTTGAGACAGGAATGCTAAAGAGCCTCAAAGGGCATCGAACTCTCTATGATGCACTCAAGAAGTCCATTCTGCAAAAAATCCTCGAAAGGAAGGATTGGGTTTCGAAAGAAAACTCAATGTGGATGGAACCTATTGGACTCCCGAGCAATATCCATGAACGAGTTGGGTTCTAGTAAAAAATAAAACTCTCAAACCTGCAACTTTATCTAGGTATGACTCGCCCATTCTCATTGTTTCAGATAAGTCTGATGACTCATACTACAAACTCTTCAAACAATAGAATAGAAAGGTATTTGCTCGATATGTTGGTACTAACTACAAGTCTGGCACACCCAAGAAGCAAATCTGGGTGAAGAAGTGTATTATTGAAAATCTATCTATCACTACTAACTTGAACTTGCAGAATGATTCTCCTCGAGGAAATGGTTATTATTCATAGATTGGCACTAAAACATCCTCGAGAGGATATCAATCAAACATTCGATAGAAGGAGTACATGCATACCTCCTCAAATCATTATACTCATGTCTCTGGAAATAACTTCAATGCATATTCATATGATTACTCTTGAAATGCACAGGTGAACTACAGATCTAGCCGACGGAATGCTCCTGCTCAGTCAAGACAATTGAAAGTCTCGTTGCCCACACAAGTGTGGGTTGGAAGAAGAACTAATCCTTCTTGTAGGAATTATCTCAGGATTCTATTTGTATCCTCTGTCCTGAGATGTACTTTGTTGGCGCTTTGTTCTCTATGTTTTTGTTCGTTTGCTTTGTTCTCGCTTCATTGTGTTTGTGTTTTGTTTGATGTACAACTCACTTATAGCTCCATGTTTTGTGTTCTCTCTTGTTTGGCTGAGTGATTTGTTTCGGTCCCTTTTATCCACCTATTCTTTCTCATCCAATCCATGTTGACCATCATAAACATGCAATTTGATCTGTAGAAAGTTGCTTTTGGGCATCCTGGTTCGCGAAAAAATCAACTTCAAACCTTAATTTGTTTTGGCATTTTCCCTTCTTCAAACCTTTCGGTCTCCCGCTCAATTTCCGAGATTTTCGCAGGAAACGGTTGCCATGTGCTCACGATCTCCACGATCGTTATCTTGTCCGTTCAATGTGGAGCATCCCGCATCTATAGGCCGTAGATCTCGGTGAGGTGGTTTTTCCCTCTGGGTATAAATACCCCTTCCGGCTTCTTCTTCCTCACTTCTTCCTTCCTGTGCCTCAAACCCTTGCTCTTCTTCATCAAAGCCCATGCTCGAAGCAACTCCGTCGAGGAGCTCCATTGTGCAACTCCGGTGAAACCTCATCATCATTGGTCACGCCAGTGCGGTAATCTTCCTCATCGCATTGCCGTAGTTGATCTTTGCTGCCAAGTTAGGGCGCCCAGATCTGAATCTGCTCCTGCTCCATTCTCTGTTCGTAGGGCAGTTCTTACCGACACATTTTCTTTTGATTTAATCTCTGCGGTAGATCTTTAGGTTTCTCTAGGTTATGACTGGTATGTTTGTAACTTTTACCTCGTACTAGTTCTTCTGGATCTAGGGTTCATGAGTGTCTAACCGAAATATTAGATAGTTCATACTCAGCCTTGATTATTCTATGGCATGTTTAAAGCTATCGATGATATCTTCTTTATATACTCTATGGATTCCTCTGTTCTCCTCCGAAAAACATTCATTTTTGCTCAAATTTACTTTGTGCATGTTTATGACCCTACCCTATTTTTCCTCGCATCTATTCTTTTCACAGGTTGGCAATGGCTCAGGGTTCCGATGAGTACACAGATTCTGATGGAGATTTGATTCAGCCACCACCAAGGATAGACCGAATGAGATTGACTGGTGGAGGAAAATCATCGAATCCACCCAAGTCACCGAAGAAGAAATCTGAGTCAGAATCCGAAGGAGAAGAAGATGTTCCCTCTTATCATAGTCAGCCTGAGGATGAATTAGTCACTGACGCCCTTACCATGTTCTCCGATGGAAATCCTAAGAAGGGTGGTCGTGGCAGAGAGAAAAACACAATAGCTGAAATGTCTGAACCAGAAGGGTACAAAACTCCACCTGGAGTTGAAACAACAACCGAAAGAAATAACTGGCCGCAAAGGATTCGCCGTCACTGGCGAAGAAATGGTTTAACTATGAAAATGTTCAGAGGAAATATCAAATTCTCTTTGCCTTCACTCCTCTATGGAATGACTGCATTGTTGAGAACTGCCTCGGCCCAGACGATGAAAAAGTCAGGCCCCTCAACCATCAACTGCTCACCCTGACTCACTCAAAACAATCACGGAGTTTCCCGAGGAAGTGGAAAAGAGGCAGAAGGCCAAAGCCAAGCATGAAGCTAGGGCTGCGAAGAAAAATCAGGTTGAAGCTAGAAATGTTGCATTGACTCAACAAGATGTGCAAAAGAAGAAGGAATGTGCTTCTCGATAGAAATCTGTGGCCAAGAAATTCAAGAAGTCCGCGCATAACTCGTGTGATGAGTCCTCTAATGTAGATGCTCCCGAAGAAATACCCATGTATGCTCCTTCTTCAAAGAGAAAGTTGTTGTCCGAAGAGAAAGCCGAAGCATCTGCCAAGAAAGCCAAGCCAAATGTTTCTTCTTCCACAGAGGAACAAAAATATGACTTCAATCTTATGATTGATGTAATTGAGAGTGCTGCCTACGGTGCAAAATCTGTTGATTTGAGCACTCTAGGACTTCCTAAAGATGTTACCAAAATGGTAATGAAACATTTCACTAAGCTGAGGAAAATGACACAGAAGCTGAATCGGGCATTTAAGGACAAGCAAACCCTTGAGCAATTGAGGAGAGAAGCCAACACTGCATCTGAAGAGAAAAGGTTGAACAAGGAGATAGTTGAGCTCACCAAGGCCTTCAGTGTGATGAGAAATGATAAAATTGAGTGGATCTCACGTGTGAAGATGGAAGTATCCCATCTGTGTGACCGAAGGAATGATAAAATTGAGCGCAAGGTTGATGTGGCTCGAAGGAGAATCAAGGAAGAAAAACGTCAGAAGGGCAAGGCTAGAGCCAGCAAGCCGAAGGGAATTAAGAATCATCACCCTCAGACTATTGCTGATGCTCCTATTAACTCAAGCACTCCTCTGCAGTAGATTCCACCTTCACCTCCCCGTGAGGATGAACTAATGCGTCAGGCTGGCCGTGTGGAAGTTTTCATTCCTACTCCTGCAGCACATGAGCAAGATGTTGTTGATATCTTCCTCGAGAAGAATGATGAAGGAAATGCATCACCCAAGCAACAAGCCAAAGATGACAAAACTGACGAAGAGATTGAGGTTGAGAAGGCAGACTAATCGCCTTCGAACAAAATGCAAGCTGAGCCCTCTGAATCTAAGGAGGAGAGTGAAAAGATTTAGGGGAAGCTTAATGCTTCCCGGGAGAAAACTACCCCGGTCACATCATCTGGTGCACCTACCCAGATGGATGTTGATCCTACTTCCTCGTTCCACTGCTATGTAGTTGGAAGTGGAAGAGAAGAAAGCTGAAGAGCCATGGCTCATGAAGGAAATGTCCCACCTGTTGTACCCCTAGCGTCCGAACAAGAAACTGTTGTGCCCCATACCGAAGAAAATAAAGAGAAAGAAAAGGCCCTAGTGCCTGAAAGTGAGAAAGCCACTGAAGGAGTTCCAGCGAAGAAAAATGATGATGGTTCTAGTTCATCAAAGAAATTGGACAAAGAGAAATCAAGAAAGCTTCATGCTCCACTGAAGCCTATCGATGAAAGTATGCAAGCACCGGATGATATTCGGACAAGGAATGTGAGCGAAGAACAACTGAAAAATCCTTTGGAAACATTTCCGTTGTTCCCAGCTGAAGATGGCCCAGATGGTCATGCATTTAACGAGCAGTTTCACCTCTCAAAACTTGCCTTCTTTGGGACCAGTCCGTATGAAGGAGAGAGAACTTCATTATCGCCTAGGTTCTAGACAAAAGAACAGGTTGTGTCATTAGAAATTCACGAATTAGAAATGTTGTAATATACTCTTTCCCAAAACTTCTCTCAAATTCTATACGAAAAGAATCGCGTCTTCAAGCACCAGATTATGAACTTTGCTGAGCTCAAAGAATTACCTTGCTTCCATCACGCTATCGAGCATATTGAGCATGCTTTCTTGAAGGGTTTTTTCTGATTCAATCATGGATGGAATCAAGAAGTGATTCACCAATTCTATGCCACTCCGTATATCTCAGGAGAACTTGGAGATAGTTCTACATGGATCCTCGAATGGATGACTAGAGAGGAAAAGATTAAGTGCTCGGCAGATCAGTTTTTGGCTTTATTGAATCTGCCTCGATGTGAATTTGATGCAAATAGTGAACACATGCTATAGTAATGGGAAGTTTCTGAGGCCCAACTACACATGCTGATGGATCCAGCTCTTGCTGGTGATGAATGCATTGAAGTAAATCCGAAGAAGTTGGCCTATGAGAATAAAGTTCTATTATATATCCTTTGCAACTCCCTCACTCCTACTAACAGGCCAGAAACCATCAATGGCATCATAGGAAATGCACTGCTTGCCATGTCTCAGGGTGTTCGCTTCGACATCCCAGATCTTTTCATTCGCAACTTGGCATGTGCAGCTAACATCCCTCAAGCCTTGAAGCCTTATGCACCATGGATCACGTATGCAATCAAGCAGCTTACTGTAGAACACTTTTTCTGCCCATATGTTCCGAAAGTTTTCATGCCTCTAGTCCGCAACACACTCAGACTTGTGAAAGATATCGGCAAAGGAAAGATGCCAGTGGATGCCACTACTTTTGCTTCTCAGCCTGCCTCTGCCAGAGCCTTGAAAGTCAAGAAAGCAAGAGTTGATATTCCTCGTGAAGAAAATCCTTCATTATATGAGATTTTTATTTGCACCCAGCAAGCATTGGAGAGCCACATTAAACTCGATAGAAAAGAAAAGCTGGAGATGATGATTGAATTGAATCTACTTCACAATTATTCTCGGCAAGCTCTCTTGTACAAGAAAGAACAAAAGAAATGCTCATGGACTCTTCTTCGTAAGCATTACAGTCGCAAGCAAATTTCATCCAAGGGCATCAAAAAGGAATGTGATTTCCTGGAACAGTTTGAAGTACCTCGGATTTGAAGACAAACACAAGTGCTTCCTCGGTGTTCTGCCTCAAATGACCAGTTGTTTGTCGAACCTGATGATGTTCTTGAGGACACTCCTGGAATGTTCATTTACAAGCCTGAAGCTCCTCGTGTTGCTACTCCCGAAGCCCTTGTTGCATCACCAACTCCTGCTCTGGCCTCAACCATTGCTCGCTCCACTTCTCCGAACAGTTCGAGTTCTGGTTCTAAGGGTTCTTCGGACGAGTAGTTCCTCGTATGCATTCCCTTTCCTTTTTGACACTTGTTGACAAAAAGGGGGAGTGGTACATCGAGTGATAGATCGGCGGGATATTTGAAGGGTGTTTTTATTCGCCATTTTCCTTTATTCCGAACAATTTGGTTTCGTCGAACAGTTTGCTTCTGAAACTTAACGCATCGCATGTGGTGTTGATATACTCGGTCGTCATGTAATGTTAATAACCCCTGCTGCAATGTTATTTGCTTCCAACTGTATGTTTGGAGGTGCTACCGAAAGTTTACTCCCTAGCAAATAATTATTCTCGATAATTGTCTCTCGTGTAGGGAAGTAAAAGCACTTCAAGGAGGATTGAAAATCATGGATCTCTTGACGAGATATCTTACTCCTTGAATTTATATATGTATGTTGTTTCAACATCTTGCAATGATTAACCTTTGATATCTAACCCTACAGAAGAAGAAAGATGCTTCAGATTAATTCTTTAGAAATGTTTTTCCTCGCACATCTACTTTGTAACATCTTTATTACAGGAAATCTTCGTCTAAAGCTTATCTACTACGAGCAACATATCTCTATAATTACTTTGCTCTATTTCCCTCATATATCTAACTTGCAGGGAACTTATATCTCGAGTGGATTCTAGATTCAAATTGTGTTATGAGAAAATCTTCATGGCTTATCCTTCGTCACAAATCATTTCAAAGTATCAATTTATCTAACAAATCTTCTTCAAGATTGTGTGTGACAAGAAACACCTTAGACACTATCGAGTGTATTGGAAGAGACCACGAATGAGATCATATGTCAATATCACTCGTACAAAGATTTACACCGTTAACTTTTGGTTTATTTTATGCTCTAATGCATATCTTCAGGGGGAGTGAGTTTTATCTTCATAATTATCTCTCGTCTTTCATTACCCTTCACATTCCATTCCATTCATTTACCTATCCTTCTATGTGTTCTGTTTTGTCAACAATCATCCAAAAAGGGGGAGATTGTTGGTGCAATATTTTCCCTCCTATGTTTTGGAGATTGTTGACAGAAACATGCATGGACTGATTTGTTTGCTAGTGCATACAAAGAGAAATAGTCCATGCAGAACCAAAGAGAATGTTGTCTCCGGTGTCAAGTTCGGGGAACTTCACCAAAGAATATCTGCATTGCAGAGAAGAATGAGCTACATATATTGAAGACTTGTAGACAAGAAGATTGATGTGAAGGAGTTATCCCCTAGAAAGTTATTGCTGGTGTGCAGCAATTGGTTCGAAGAGTTTGTCCGAAGGAAATGACTGCAGCGAATGGATGTCGAAGACTAAGTGAAGACATATTATTCATTGTATTCTTCTTCTTTCATTTATTTGAGCCATAGGACCTCTGTACTATTAAGAGGGGTATAGGTTCTCGAAGCTTAGATCCGCTGTGATGCTTAGCCCGAATCCTATGAAAGATGTGAGAGAAATCTCTTTATGCTTCGAATAATTACCTGGCAGCAATAGACGTTGTTCTTCATGTTGCAGGAGATATCTTTTGAACTGAGGAGTTAGCATTACTTGCTCCGCAAGTAATGTTACCGTTGTGCTCCAAATCCGACCGTTGGACTCATGCCGTTCGGCCATTAGCTGGTCCACATGCCCAATTTGGTCATTTCCCATGAGGAAGGTTGCGTCTATAAATAGTCACCTCACTCCAACATTGTTCGTTGGCGGCTCCGCTTAAGATTTCTAAGAAGATTGACTGAGCATCCGCTCTCTGAGTGATTTGAGTTTAAGATCCACCGAGAGAAAAATCAAGAGCCCAAACTTAGACAGTGGTTGAGCATCACAGTAGTTCTGAGTTAGAGTTCTTCTACCTATTACTCTTGAGAGCTGTTGTGACGCCCCCGATTCAATTGTACACTAATCATACACGCAAATGTGTACGATCAAGATCATGGACTCACAGGAAGATATCACAACACAACACTAGACAAAGATTAAAATAATACAAGCTCCGTATTACAAGCCAGGGGCCTTGAGGCCTCGAATACATAGCTCGATACACAGGAGTTAGCGGAAGCAACAATATCCAAGCAGACATAAGTTAAACAAGACTGCCTTAAGAAGGCAAACACAAAAGCAACAACGGTCGAAGAGGCAAGGCCTCCTGTCTGGGACCTCCTAACTACTCCTGGTCGTCGGCGGTCTCCACATAGTAGTAGGCTCTGTTGGGGTAGTATTAGTAGTCGGTGAGGGTGGCATCTGGCTCCTAGGATCCACCATCTGATTGCAGCAACTGGATATAGGGGAAAAGAGGTAGCAAAGCAATCGTGAGTACTCATCCAAAGTACTCGCAAGATTTACATCAGAATTATGCTAAGTATGCATCAGTATCAAAGGAAATAGGGTTGTATTTGTGGACTAAACTGCAAAATGCCAGAGGAGAGGGGAAAGTCTACCCAATCGAAGACTAGCATCTTCAAGCATCTTGCAGCATGTAGAAGAGTAAAGAATAGCATTTTAATTAACAAGCATGTTGTAGCATTAACGCCCAGAGATCCTTCCTTGACTCCCTACGAGAAAGCAATCCCGGAGCCAACATATCCATCACATGTCTCAAGTATCCATTTCTAGTTGTAATAGATCGGGATACAACTCCGAGTGTCCATTACCGTGGACACGGCTATTCGAATAGATAAAGTTCCCCGCAGGGGTGCACCACATTACCCAACACGCTTGATTACTCTGGCTGGACACACTTTCCTGGGTCATGCCCGGCCTCGGAAGATCAACACGTCGTAGTCCTACCTAGGCTCCGCAGAGAGGTTCCCCCCGGTCTATGTCGGATTTAGGGATCCGGCAACCCTTGAGAGGTTCGAACTCTGGGGTGTGTGCGGAGATCTCAACCTGCCCAGACTGCCTACTCACGATCATCCCTAGCCTAGCGCGTCGACCTCGAAGAGACACAAAGACACTGAGATTTACACTGGTTCGGCCACTGTTGTGGTGTAATACCCTAATCCAGTCTGGTTTGCTGGATTGCCTCGACGGGCTATGGATGAACTAGTACAAGGATGAACAAGCCTCAGGAGGTGAGGTGTTCTTGAGCTAGTGTGGTGCTTGGGTCGGAATGGATCTCCTCCCCCACTATGGTGGTGGTTAAGACCTATATATAGTGGAATTGGTCCTCTTCCCAAATATGAGCAGGAAGGGATTCCACAACGGCGGGATTTGAAAGGGGACAAGTAGTACAGTCTATCCTGACAGAAGTAGTCTTCGCCTGCAGAAAGCCTCTGGTCATGACGCTGCGGTGGGCTCAGTGATGACCTCCGCCCTATCGTCTTGGCGGTCTTGGTCTTGTTGCACCAGAATGTAAACCTTTGGCTGATTCCTCGGGACTCCGTGTCTGTGGCTTGCCTCCCTTGCATAGAAGAGGAAACCTGCGCTCTGCCCCCGCCTCGCGCTCGCCTGGCCTTGGTCATCATGGCTCACGTCAGCTGAGCCTCATGAGGTAGCTGCATAGAGCTCTCCGCCCCTCAGGAGCCCTCCTGAGGAGGCCAACTCCTTCGGGGGTCTTGGCATCGTCCGCCTCGCGAGGCTTGGCCCCTCGCGAGGGTCTTGTGGTGTTGATGTTGAAGCTGGGCCATACGATGTCATTGATGGAGTCACGCGGTGGGCCGTAGGCAGGCAGGACTGGGTACCCCCAAGTCCAGGACGCCGACTAGCCCCCGGGCCCAAGGCGCGCTCGGACTTGGCTTCCAGGTGAAGCCAAAGGGCAAGTGCGGAGCGCCGCGGGCCCTAACCGCCTACGGCCTTGATGACGCATGGTGATTGATTGGACGTGGGCGACTCCGTTTCCCCATGCTGCCTCGGCAACTGCTCGACTTGACTGGTCGACGCGGCATGCAGGAGGTCATGTTGGCACTAGGTCGTGGAGGCCGGCGGTTGGCCTCCCTTGGCTATAAATGTGAGGGAGCGGCAGAGCCCCTGGCCCATCTTTCCTTCGTCTTGCTCCTGCCTGCTTCTTTCCTCTCCGTCTTGCTCCCATGGCGTCGCTGAAGAGGTTCTCAGCGGCCAAGAAAGGGAAGGCCTCCAAGGAGGGGCCAGCCTCTCCTCCTCCCAAGAGGGGCCGTGGCCGTCCCCGCAAGCACCCTGCGGTCCCTCCGGCAGCATCCAGGGGGCGCGGGCGTGCACCCCCCGAAGGCAGCGTTGCTTCGGGCGCCCGCGATGGCACCTCTTCCCGCGGCGGGGGCTACCGGCTCCAGAGCAGCCCCCATGATGAAGGGAGGCGCGTCGTGATCATGCGCCTGCCACGGCCATGCTTTTCCTCGGTGGAGGTGCTTCCTGAGTTCGTGGTGTGGTCAGAGAGCCCGGCTGGCACCTCGCTCCGGCTCCCGCGCTTCTTCTCCAGTGAGCTTACTTCTTTAGGACTTGCTGGCCTCTGGCTGCAAGCTGATGGGTGCTGCAGTCGGGCCTCGTGGGTTAGCATCGAGGTCTCCGCCTCTGGCAGCGTGGTGCTGGCCCGCGGCTGGCAGACTTTCGCCCGCGCGCGTGATCTGGGCGGAAGGTGCACCCTCCACTTCAAGTACGACGGCCTGGCGACCCACTATGTGAGGGTGTTTAGGGGGGACGGCCGCCGCGTGGGGTGTTGCCCGGAGGACAGCAGCGACGACGATGGTGGCAATGACGAATTTGGCCTTGGCGACGCGCGCTCCTCCTCCCGTGGCTGCAGCTCTTCCTCGGACGAGAGCTCGAGCAGCGGTGGCTACGACCGGCCTCCGTGTCGTCGTGCTCGTGAGAACCCGACCTTAGGTACTTGACAGGCCCCCAGGGCGTACACTATGTGCCCTCAAGAGACACACCTTGTGCCCTTAGGAGCCGCGGCAGGGCAGAGCTGTCCCTTGTAGGAAGAGAAAATTTGTCGAACGATTTGCTCCCCCTTACACGAGCCCCATGCCATAGGTTAAGAACCTAATGCACCGCTTCGTGCTGCCCCGAGGCACGGACATGAGGGGTGCTGGCGCCAGCGGACTCGATCGAGGGCTCCTCGCGAGGATGAAGCCGAAATAACGGGGTTCGGCGCGGTGCATGCGTGCAGAGGCAGGCCCTAGGCGCACACACCTACCTAGCCCCACGCGCGAGGAGTGCGAGGAGAAGTGGCGGGCGACTGCCACCTCTCTCACGTCCTTAGACCAAAATAACTAAGGAGAAAACACCACTTGAGGAACCAGCGTTTGAGAATACCAAATCCATTGAAAAATTTACTAAGAAAAACCACATTCAACTTCAGAAAGCAAATGAGCAGCCGCGTCCGGCACCTAATCTAGTCTTCTCACCAGCGTGGAGCTAAGTGCTGCCACTAGGACGTGGGAGGGAGCCCCCATGAGGTCCCAGGGCGACTCTCAGGAGACTCTGGGGCATGTACAGCCCCACTCATTATTACGCGAGAGTGTCATGAGCGGAGACCTTCACAGGTCGGAGCCTTTCTTCAGGGGTAGAACTTCCGGAGGTGCTGGATGTTCCAGGTGTTCTAGATGGGGACCCCGTCCTGTGTCTCCAGGCGCGCGGCGCCAGGCCTAGAGACACGGGCAATCCTAAACGGGCCCTCCCACATGGGAGAGAGCTTATGCAGCCCCTCCCTGGAGAGCACCCGCCTCAGGACGAGATTGCCCACCTCCAACGTCCTGGAGCAGATGCTGCAGTAGTGGTACCGCCGCAGCGCCTACTGGTACCTCACTGCCCGGAGCGAGGCTTGACAACGGCGTTCCTCCCCCAGCACGAGATCCATCCTCCGCGTGGCGTCCTGCTGCATTTCGTCGAACGCCAGGACCCATGTGGAGCGATGCTTGACCTCGTGAGGGAGAATGGCTTCTACTCCATAGATGAGGAAGAACGGCGTTTCTCCTATTGGCTTGGTCGCGGTGGTGCGGATGGACCACAGCACGGACTGCAGCTCGTCGAGCCAGCCCCTGCCGCAGGCCTCGAGCTTCTTCTTGAAGGTGCAGGTCTTGAGGCCCCTCAGGACTTCCGCATTGGCCCTCTTAGCCTGTCCATTGCTCCATGAGTGTGCTAATGAACCGTAGCAGATCTGTGTTCCAAGGTTAGCACACTATGTTTTGAAAAGATTGCTGGTGAACTACGAGCCATTGTTGGTGATGATGCGACTGGGGACCCTAAATCGGCTCATGATTCCCTTGATGAACTTGACGGCTGATCCTGCTGGGATTGTGCGCACGGCTGTAGGCGTTTTGGGAACAGGGGTCCCCAGACTTGCCTTCCTACGGCCCACGGCGTGGCTCCACCAGTGGCCCAGTATGGCTCGTCTTTGTCAACCAACACTCAATACCCTCGCAAGGGGCCAAACCTCGCGAGGCGGATGACACAAGGCCTCCTCAGGAGCAAACTCACCAGGTAGGCTCGCGAGGGGGCGGAGAGATCAAGGCAAGGGGTACCTCGCGAGGTTCCCATGACGCAAGCCATGACGACCAAGGCCAGGCAGGCACCAGCGCGCAGTGTCCTCATTTCCCCTTTGGTGCTAAGGGGGCAACCGCAGGCGCAGAGTACCGAGGCATCAGGCAAAGGTTTCCATATCGGTGGAACAAGACCAAGACCAGCAGGGCGGCAGGACGGAGGTCATTGTGGAGCCCAAGACGGTGTCACTACCAATGCGTTTGACACGCGAGGACCACCTTTAGTCAGGATAGCTTGTACTAGCTGTCCCCTTTCAAATTGGCCGTTGTTGGATTCCTTCCCGCTCAATATTTGGGGAGAGGACCAGGGCCTCTATAAATAGGACTAGCCACCACAGTAGAAAGGGACCGAAATCAGAACGAGTAGAACACCACACCAGCTCAAGAACACCTCTCCTCCAGAGGCTGTTCTTCCCTTGTACTGTTCATCATCGGCCCAAGAGGCAATCCACCACCACCACACAGGAGTAGGGTATTACACCACAACAGTGGCTCGAACATGTATAAATCTTTGTGTCTCTTGTGTTGAGAGTTCATCGAGCTAAGCTTAGAGATCGCGGCGAGGCTGGGAGCGTGATTTGGTAGGGGGAAATCTTCGTGCGCACCCCAGTGTTCGAACCTCAAGGGTTTTGCTGGAACCCGAAATCCTACAATTGGCACACCAGGTAGGGGTGCGCCGAAGTCTTCCTTCCGCTGATCCACGTCCCACCGCTTCGTCGCATCCATGTCTGACGCCCACCGAGCCCGCGTTGAGCGTCGGGCCGCTCTCGCCGCTCACGTCGCCCAGACGGCTCCTATCGGCGGGCCTCCCCGTCGTTCTATGTTGCCTGCCGCCAATGCCGCCACCGGCCCGGCAGGGAACGAGCAGCAAGCATCCACGCTACACCCCTTGGTGCGGCGAGATGGCCGCACCGCCACTCCGTCACTCACCCTAGCCGGTTCATCGTCCCACGCTCATCGCGCCCCCACGGACGCGCAGGCCACGCTGCTTCTGGCATGCGATCTCCTGCGCTACCGCCCCATCGACGACCTCTACGAAGAATGGCTCGCTCGCATCACCGAGCTTGTCAGTGCCGCATGGGGCTCTCCTGCGCCGTCCCTCTCGCTGCCTCGCCCTCCGCCAGGTATGGGCAGCGTGGCTCATGGAGTGCCTCCACCACCTCTGCCCCAAGACGGCGCCCTGGCGTCAAGGCGTGCGGCCCCTGGGCGTGCCCCACTGCACCCAGCGCCCGCACGACAAGAAGGAAGCTATCAAGAAATCCCTCGGCCTCAAGAAGGCGCCCCCATGCTCCCTGCACCGGTACGACAAGATCGCGTGCTGCCTGTGGCAGCAGTGCGCGGGTACCATCAAGAGCAAGCTCTGCATCAGCAAAGGGCCCCGGTGACCACAGCAGGCTTCCGCGCCTTCACCCCCGAGCTGCTAGCGTTGCCTGGCCCGTCAAGTTCAAGCCGGACCTGCCTCCTCGCTATGACAGCAGCTCCGACCCCGCAGAGTTCTTGCAGCTCTACGAGCTGAGAATCGAGGTGGCCAACGGTGATGAGAAAGTCATGGCGAATTGGTTTCCCATGGAGCTCAAGGACGGTGCCCACTTGTGGCTCCTGAACCTGCCTCCCGGTTCGATCTCCTACTGGGACGAGATGCGCAGCCGCTTCATCACCAACTTCCAGGGCACTCACGATCAGCCCCCGGTCGCGGGTGACCTGCGCCGCATCAAGCAACAACCTGGGGAGACCCTGCAGAAATACATCCAGCGCTTCAATAGCGTCCGCCTCAAGATCCCCAAGGTGACGGACGAAGCCATCATTTCAGCGTTCTCTGATGGCGTCCGTGACATCAAGATGAAGGAAGAGCTCGCCATCCACGAGGAGTTGTGCACATCCCTGGAGCTGTTCAACCTGGCGACCAAGTGCACAACTGCTGAAGAAGGACGCCTCTCCCTCCTCGAGCTCTCAGTTGCCGACCCTGAAGAAAAGAAGACCAAGGCCAAGGACGTGAAGCGCAAGGGAGTGGCCATGCTCGCGGCAGAACCGGACACGAAGTGCGGCAGGGACCAGCCGGAGTCGTCCAAGGGCAGCCGATCGTTCTGCGCCTACCACAACCTCCACACCCACAACACCAATGATTGTCAGGAGCTCAGGGCCATTCGAGAAGGACGCTTCAGTCGATGCCCCGAGCGCAACGACCAGGGCTACGGCCGAGGAGGAGGACATGGTGGAGGACGATGGGACGACCGTGGCCCTCGTCAGGAATGGCGTGACCGACCTCGTGAGGATCGCTGGCAGGACCAGCCTCGCGAGGGCGCTTGGAGGGATCAGCCTCACGAGGGTGCCTGGAGGGATCAGCCTCGCGAGGACCACCCCTAGGGGAACGCGGGCCTTCCTCCGCTACCGCCGCCGCCAAGAAGGAATGACGACCATCATCAGGATGAGGGGGATGGGGGCTTCCAGGAGCCACGTGCTATCGCTTGCATCTTGGGCGGAGCTCAGGCCCCAGCCTATCAGCGTATCTTCAAGTAGTTTGCTTGCGAGGTGAACGCAGCCCTCCCCAGGCTCAAGGCCACATGCCCGCTCAGGTGGTCCAAGTGCGCCATCACCTTCAGCTCGGCAGATTAACTCAAGTGCGCGGCTACTGCCAGTGTTCTCCCGATGCTCTGCTCACCCGTCATCAGCAACGTGCTAGTCACCAAGACCCTCATCGATGCGCAGGGCTTAACGTACTGTCCGTTGAGATGTTCGACAACCTTCAAGTGCCATACGACCAACTTCAGCCTACCAAGCCTTTCTCAGGAGTTACCGATGGTTCCACCACCCCGATAGGGCAGGTCCACCTCACTGTCACCTTCGGACAGCGTGACAACTACCGCACCGAGCTCATCGACTTTGACGTCACCCACATCCACCTGCCGTACAATGCCATCCTCGGGTATCCAGCCCTAGCCAGGTTTATGGCAGTGGCCCACCACTGCTACAATGTCCTCAAGATGCCAGGAAGCAGCGGAATCATCATGGTCCCCTGTGAAGAGAGAGATGTGGTGTGCTCCCTTGAGCGTGCCTTCCAAGCCGCAGCAATCGAGGACCTAGACAGTAGGGGCGAGAACCCTCCTAAGGCCATCCCCAAGAAGAAGAAGCAACCGCTCCGAGCAAGGCCTCGGGAAGTCGACACCTCGGGTGGTGCCACGTCAGGATCAACGCCCGTGCTTGGGGCGCCTCCTTCCATCGCATAGGAAGGCGCGCTCGGCGCCCTCCTCGGGCAGGGCTCGGGGGCTCTCTTCTGGATGGCCTCAGACCTCGCCAGCATCACGAGGGAGGTGCTCGGGCACCACTTGGAGGTGTGCTTCGCGGCACGTTTCCCTCAGGAAGGCACGGGGCATGGAAAGCCCAACGTTCAGGAGTTCATTGCCAAGACCACTCAGGAGCTTCAGGAAGCGAGGGCCATGCGAGGCGACCGCCGTTTGCCCGGCGCGGCTCCCCATCCAAGCGAGGATGGTGGGCTGCATGTCTGCATCGACGTCACAGGGCTCAACCCAGCCGCATCTCAGGAGCGCTTCTGGCCTTCGCGGGTGGGATGCTGCAAGGGTCCACCGCACAGCTACGTTCGCATGCCTTTTGGCCTGCCGAACATGGCTGCCACCTACCAGTGTCACCTGCGGAGCATTCTGGCGGCTCAGGAGGCCAGACACCACGCGGTCCTAGCAGAGATGGAGACGGTGCTCAAGGGACCACCTGTACCCCCAGAGCCTCATGAGGCTAAGGGCCGCGGTGGCTCGTGAGGGTCGGCCCCTTCACCGCGCATCTTCAACTGCCCCAACACCCCCTCTACAATGGAACCAGGTGACATCTCCCAAGTTCATTTCAGCTAGGAGCGCCCTCAGGGCTGCATCATTCCCAGGCCGCGTGGGTTCGTCCCTACGGCATGTATCTATTTTTATGTCTTTAGCTTACCTTGTTGGGGGCGCCCCTCGGGCTGCATCATCCCCAAGCCGCTTGGGTCTAACCCAGTGGCATGTATCCATCCTGCATTTACCTAAACTAATTTGCCTTTCATGCCTAATTTACCTGTGATAATCGCTTGCTCGATTGCCATCTACCACGGGAGCCGCTCGCTCTAGCACGGCGCTAGCGCACGGGTCCGTACCTGCAATGCCGACAAATCTGAGCGGTCGGGCTCTGGCCCGCGGCATGCCCCATGCACGTCACCTCACCAGGCCCTCAGTGCCCTCAGCCTTCTCTCGGAGCAACCAGTGGCCGGCCGGCAATCATAATGGCAACACGTACCTTTCTCGTGCTGATTTGCAGGAACCTCATGAGATCTACAGCGGGTGGCACCACGAGATCCCTCTCTTTCCCATGCGATCCGCTTGCGCGTTAAAAGGGGGGCTCCTAAGCATGGCGTTTCAGGAGCTCTTATTGGCTCTCCAGCCCTCACCCCCTGGCCTTGACCACGGCATCACGACCTGGCATACTAGCGGCGGCTGAGCTCACTCGACGGCCAGGACCTGAGGACGTAGAGCACGAAGGAGAGTGCAGGGAAGAAAGGGGAAGCTCGCACGGGCCTAACCTAGCTGCACCACGGCTACCGACGCACAAGTCTGGCGCAACGCAAGGGAACGACTCCAGATTACCGAGATAAGTCTCGCGCTTGGAACAACTAATCATTACAATGCGAAATTCTCACTTGATGTGGCCCTGTGGCGGCAAGGTTGCCTTCCTTTCTCACCTATCGGCGGCTGCTTGCGCACTAAAGGGGACCTCCTGAGCATTGCGCCTCAGGGGCTCTTACTAGACCTTGGGCCGCTCACCTCTTGGCCTTGACCACGGCATCGCGACCTGGCATACCAACGACGGCTGCAGCCTGCTTGGGGACCGGGACCTGTCAGCGCAGAGCGCCCAGTCGTCGCAAGGTTAGAAAGGGGGAACCAAGCCGGGATAGGACAAGCACTCGCACGATTTCATAACAAGGATAACATCAACAAAAGACATCGCAGATCCTTTACACGCCCCCGTGGGGTGTTTCTCGATTCCTCGCAGGGAACAAAAGAAAAGAACTCTGAGGAGCCCTAACTACACGCGTCTTCGTGGCTGATGCCATCATCATCAGTGGGCCATGGGAGACCGGCGCCAACCCCACCCAGATCAGCAGTGGCGACGGCCCGATGTTGTCGCCTTGCTCCGGGCACGACGAGAGCTCGGGGGTGCATAGCTGTCGTCGCTCATCTCCGGAGTCTCGAAGAGTTCGGGAGAGTCGCTAGACTCCCAAGCGCCGTTGCTGCTGCCGGAAGAGCCGCTGGAGGGGCGGACGGCAGGCCCAGCCCCCACCGCGTCGATCTCTTGACTGCCCCCTCCAGGGCAGCACTCCAGGCGGCGGCCTTCCGTGTCGAAGACCTTGAAGGACAACATGGAGGCGCCATCGTATTCAAAATGGATCAAGAGGGCGCCCCCCGTTCGGTAGACCCAGGCGACTTCGCCCCAGCCTTGGGTCATGAAGATCTTGCCCGAGGAAACGACTTCAACCTCCGCTCCAGTCACCGGGGCGCCATAGTTGGCGTGCTGTAGCCAAAGCTCGAGAGGCTGATACGTCTCCAACGTATCTATAATTTTTGATTGTTCCATGCTATTATATTACCCTTTTTGGATGTTTATGGGCTTTACTTTACACTTTTATATCATTTTTGGGACTAACCTACTAACCGGAGGCCTAGCCCGAATTGCTGCTTTTTTGCCTATTTTAGTGTTTCGAAGAAAAGGAATGGGATGAAATCTTCGGGAGCGATCTTTTTGGAACAAATGCAAACCGGGAGACTTGGAGTGGACGTCAAGCAACAAACGAGGCGGCCACGAGGGTGCCCGGCGCGCCCCCCACCCTCGTAAGCCCCTCGTTGCTCCACCGATGTACTTCCTTCGCCTATATATACTCCCGTACCCTGAAAACATCCAGGAGCACCACGAAAACCTAATTCCACCGCCGCAACCTTCTGTATCCGCGAGATCCCATCTTGGAGCCTTTGTCGGCGCTCTGCCGGAGGGGGAATTGACCATGGAGGGCCTCTACATCATCTCCAAGGCCTCTCCGATGAGTTGTGAGTAGTTTACCATAGACCTTCGGATCCATAGTTATTAGCTAGATGGCTTCTTCTCTCTCTTTGAATCTCAATACAGAGTTCTCCTCGATATTCTTGGAGATCTATTCGATGTAACTCTTTTTGTAGTGTGTTTGTCGAGATCCGATGAATTGTGAGTTTATGATCAAGTTTATCTATGAGAAATAATTGTATCTTCTCTGAATTCTTTTATGTGTGATTGGTTATCTTTGCAAGTCTCTTCGAATTATCAGCTTGGTTTCGCCTACTAGATTGAACTTTCCTGAAATGGGAGAAGTGCTTTGCTTTGGGTTCAATCTTGTGGTGTCCTTTCCCAGTGACAGCAGGGGCAGCAAGGCACGTATTGTATTGTTGCCATCGAGGATAAAAATATGGGGTTTATATCATATTGCTTGAGTTTATCCCTCTACATCATGTCATCTTTCTTAATGTGTTCACTCTGTTCTTCATGAACTTAATACTCTAGATGCAGGTAGGAGTCGGTCGATGTGTGGAGTAATAGTAGTAGATGCAGGCAGGAGTCGATCTACTTGTCACGGACGTGATGCCTATATACATGATCATGCCTAGATAATCTCATAACTATGCACTTTTCTATCAATTGCTCGACAGTAATTTGTTCACCCACCGTAATACTTATGTTGTCTTGAGAGAAGCCACTAGCGAAACCTATGGCCCCCGGGTCTATCTTTTATCATATAAGTTTTTCATCTACTTTTATTTGCATCTTTTATTTTCCAATCTATGTTATAAAAATACCAAAAATATTTATCTTATCTTATTATCTCTATCAGATCTCACTTTTGCAAGTTACCATGAAGGGATTGACAACCCCTTTATCGCGTTGGTTGTGAGGTTCTTGTTTGTTTGTGTAGGTGCGTGGGACTTTTGAGGAGCCTCCTACTGGATTGATACCTTGGTTCTCAAAAACTGAGGCAAATACTTACGCTGCTTTGCTGCATCACCCTTTCCTCTTCATGGGAAAAACCAACGCATGCTCAAGAGGTAGCAAGAAGGATTTCTAGCACCGTTGCCGGGGAGGTCTTCGCTCAAGTCAAGACATACCAAGTACCCATCACAAACTCATCTCCCTCGCATTACATTATTTGTCATTTGCCTCTCGTTTTCCTCTCCCCCACTTCACCCTTGCCATTTTATTCGCCCTCTCTTTCCCAATCTTCTCTCTCTCGCTTGCCTTTTTGTGTGCTTGTGTGTTGGATTGTTTGTCACGATGGCTCAAGATAATACCAAATTGTGTGACTTTTCCAATACCAATAATAATGATTTCCTTAGCACTCTGATTGCTCCTCTTAATGATGTTGAATCTTGTGAAATTAGTGCTGCTTTGTTGAATCTTGTTATGAAAGATCAATTCTATGGCCTTCCTTGTGAAGATGCCGCTACTCATCTAAACAACTTTGTTGAATTGTGTGATATGCAAAAGAAGAAAGATACGGATAATAAGATTGTTAAATTGAAGTTATTTCCGTTTTCACTTAGAGATCGTGCTAAAACTTGGTTTTTGTCTTTGCCTAAGAATAGTATTGATTCATGGAATAAGTGCAAAGATGCTTTTATCTCTAAGTATTTTCCTCCCACTAAGATCATCTCTCTTAGGAACGATATTATGAATTTTAAACAACTTGATCATGAGCATGTTGCCCAATCTTGGGAAAGAATGAAATTAATGATTCACAATTGCCCTACTCATGGTTTGAATTTATGGATGGTCATACAAAAAAATTATGCCGGATTGAATTTTGCTTCTAGAAATCTTTTAGATTCGGCCGCAGGAGGCACTTTTATGGAAATCACCTTAGGAGAAGCTACTAAACTCCGTGATAACATTATGGCTAATTATTCTCAATGGCACACCGAAACATCTACTAGTAAAAAAGTGCATGCTATAGAAGAAATTAATGTTTTGAGTGGAAAGATGGATGAACTTATGAAATTGTTTGCTACTAAGAGTGCTCCTATTGATCCTAATGATATGCCTTTGTCTATTTTAATTGAGAATAATAATGAATCTATGGATGTGAATTTTGTTGGTAGGAAAAATTTTGGTAACAACGGGTATAGAGGAAACTTTAATCCTAGGCCGTTCCCTAGTAATTCCTCTAATAATTATGGTAATTCCTACAACAACTCTTATGGAAATTTTAATAAGATGCCCTCTGATTTTGAGAATAGTGTTAAAGAATTTAGAATTTTAATTCTTTGCTTGAAGAAAAATTGCTTAAACTTGATTATTTGGCTAAGAACGTTGATAGACTTTCGCTTGATGTTGATTCTTTGAAACTTAGATCTATTCCACCTAAGCATGATATCAATGAGTCTCTCAAAGCCATGAGAATTTCCATTGATGAGTGCAAAGAAAGAACCGCTAGGTTGCTTGCTAAGAAAGATTGCTTTGTAAAAGCGTGTTCTTCTAGTTTCCATGAAAATAATGATGAGATCTAAAAGTTATTGATGTACCCCTATTAAATCCTTGTTTTTCAATATGAATCTTTATAATGATGGGACTGGAGATGAGTCAACTTTAGTTAAAATGCGTCCCAATAATTCGGAGTTTTTAGATCTTGATGCTAAATTTGGTAAAAGTGGGATTGGAGAGATCAAGACTTTACATAGCATTGAACCCACTATTATGGATTTCAAGGAATTTAATTATGATAATTGTTCTTTAATAGACTGTATTTCCTTGTTGCAATCCATGTTGATTTCTCCTCATGCTTATAGTCAAAATAAAGCTTTTACCAAACATATTGTTGATGCCTTGATGCAATCTTATGAGGAAGAACTTGAGTTGGAAGTTTCTATACCTAGAAAACTTTATGATGAGTGGGAACCTACTATAGAGATTAAAATTAAAGATCATGAGTGCTATGCTTTGTGTGATTTGGGTGCTAGTGTTTCCACGATTCCGAAAACTTTATGTGATGTGCTAGGTTTCCATGATTTTGCTGATTGCTCTTTAAACTTGCACCTTGCGGATTTCACCATTAAGAAACCTATGGAAAGGATCAATGATGTTCTTATTGTTGCAAATAGGAATTATGTGCCCATAGATTTTATCGTTCTTGATATAGATTGCAATCTTTCATGTCCTATTATTCTTGGTAGACCTTTCCTTAGAACGGTTGGTGCAATTATTGATATGAAGGAAGGGAATATTAGATTCCAATTTACATTAAGGAAAGGCATGGAACACTTTCCAAGAAAGAAAGTTAAATTGCCTTATGAATCTATCATGCGAGCTACTTATGAATTGAATGTCAAAGATGGCACTACTTAGATCTATTCTCGCTTTTATGCCTAGGTAGGGGCGTTAAACAATAGAGCTAGTTGGGAGGCAACCTAATTTTATTTTTGTTTCTTGCTTTTTGCTTATGTTTAGTAATAAATATTTCATGTAGCTTATGTTTTGATGTGTTTTCATGTTTTAATTAGTGTTTGTGTCAAGTAGAACCTATAGGATAACCTACGGTGATAGTTAATTTGATTCTGCTGAAAAACAGAAACTTTGCACGCACAAAAATAATTTTAGTAAATCACAGAAACGTTCTTTTGCGTTGATTCTTTTAGCTGTAGATCAATAGACAAATTGCCCAGTACTTCCTATTTTGGTCGGAGTTTTAGAGTTCCAGAAGTATTCGAAAGTTACAGATTACTACAGACTGTTCTGTTTTTGATAGATTCTGTTTTTCGTGTGTTGTTCGCTTATTTTGATGCATCTATGGCTAGTATCGGGGGTATGAACCATAGATAAGTTGGAATACAGTAGTTTTAACACCAATATAAATAAATAATGAGTTCATTACAGTACCTTATGTGGTGGTTTTTCTTTTGTTGCACTAACGGAGCTTATGAGATTTCCTGTTGAGTTTTGTGTTGTGAAGTTTTCAAGTTTTGGGTAAAGATTTGATGGACTATGGAATAAGGAGTGGCAAGAGCCTAAGCTTGCGTATGCCCATGGCACCCCAAGATATTCAAGTATAACCAAAAGCCTAAGTTCGGGGCATCCCCTCTTTCGTCTCCGTCTATCGGTAACTTTACTTGGAGCCATATTTTTATTCGCCACATGATATGTGTTTTGTTTGGAGCATCTTGTATGATTTGAGTATTTGCTTTTTAGATTACCACAATCATCCTTGCTGTACACACCTTTAGGGAGAGACTCGCTTGATTTGGAATTTATTAGAATACTCTATGTGCTTCACAAATATCTTTTGATCTAGATAATTTTTGCTCTAGTGCTTCACTTATATCTTTTAGAGCATGGCGGTGGATCAATTTTGTAGAAATTTTTGATATCTAATGCTTCACTTATATTATTTTGAGAGTCTTTTAGAATAGCATGGTATTTTCTATGGTTATAAAATTGGTCCTAGAATGATGGGCATCCAAGTTGGGTATAATAAAAACTATCATAGAAAGTGAATTGGATGTATGATCAATTTGATGCTTGATAATTGTTTTGAGATATGAGGTTGGTGATATTAGAGTCATGCTAGTGGGGTAATTATAAATTTGATGAATACTTGTGTTGAAGTTTGTGATTCCCGTAGCATGCACGTATGGTGAACCGTTTTGTGATGAAGTTGGAGCATAATTTATTTATTGATTGTCTTCCTTATGAGTGGCAGTGGGGGACGAGCGATGGTCTTTCCCTACCAATCTATCCCCCTAGGAGCATGCGCGTAGTACTTTGTTTTCAATGGCTTGTAGATTTTTGCAATAAGTATATGAGTTCTTTATGACTAATGTTGAGTCCATGGATTATACGCACTCTCACCCTTCCACCATTGCTAGCCTCTCTTGTGCCGCGCAACTTCCGCCGGTACCATACACCCACCATATACCTTCCTCAAAACAGCCACCATACCTACCTATTATGGCATTTCCATAGCCATTCCGAGATATATTGCCATGCAACTTTCCACCATTCTGTTTATTATGACACACATCATCATTGTCATATTGCTCTTGCATGATCATGTAGTTGACATCGTATTTTTGGCAAAGCCACCTTCATAATTCCATACATGTCGCTCTTGATTCATTGCATATCCCAGTATACCGCCGGAGGCATTCATATAGAGTCATATTTTTTTCTAAGTATCGAGTTGTAATCTTGAGTTGTAAGTAAATAAAAGTGTGATGATCTTCATTATTAGAGCATTGTCCCAAGTGAGGAAAGGATGATGGAGACTATGATTCCCCCACAAGTCGGGATGAGACTTCGGACTTTACAAAAAAATAAAAAAAAGAGAAAGGCCAAATAAAAAAATGAGAGAAAAAGAGAGAAGGGACAATGCTACTATCCTTTTACCACATTTGTGCTTCAAAGTAGCACCATGATCTTCATGATAGAGAGTCTCCTATGTTGTCACTTCCATATACTAGTGGGAATTTTTCATTATAGAACTTGGCTTGTATATTCCAATGATGGGCTTCCTCAAAACGCCCTAGGTCTTCGTGAGTAAGAAAGTTGGATGCACACCCACTTAGTTTCTTTTATTGAGCTTTCATACATTTATAGCTCTAGTGCATCCGTTGCATGGCAATCCCTACTCACTCACATTGATATCTATTAATGGGCATCTCCATAGCCCGTTGATACGCCTAGTTGATGTGAGACTACTTCTCCCTTTTTGTCTTCTCCACAACCACCATTCTATTCCACATATAGTGCTATGTCCATGGCTCACGCTCATGTATTGCGTGAAAGTTGAAAAAGTTTGAGAATACTAAAGTATGAAACAATTGCTTGACTTGTCATCGGGGTTGTGCATGATTAAATACTTTGTGTGATGAAGATAGAGCATAGCCAGACTATATGATTTTGTAGGGATAGCTTTATTTAGCCATGTTATTTTGAGAAGACATGATTGCTTTGTTAGTATGCTTGAAGTATTATTACTCTTATGTCAATATGAACTTTTATTTTGAATCATTTGGATCTGAACATTCATGCCACAATAAAGAAAATTACATCGAGAATTATGCTAGGTAGCATTCCACATCAAAAATTCTATTTTTATCATTTACCTACTCGAGGACGAGCAGGAATTAAGATTGGGGATGCTTGATAGGTCTCCAACGTATCTATAATTTTTTATTGTTCCATGCTATTATATTACCCGTTTTGGATGTTTATGGACTTTACTTTACACTTTTATATCATTTTTAGGACTAACCTACTAACTAGAGGCCCAGCCCGAATTGTTGTTTTTTGGCCTATTTCAGTGTTTCGAAGAAAGGGAATATCAAACGGGGTCCAAACAGGATGAAACCTTCGGGAGCGATCTTTTTGGAACAAATGCAAACCAGGAGACTTGGAGTGGATGTCAAGCAACAAATGAGGCGGTCACGAGGGTGCCCAGCGCGCCCCCCACCCTCGTGGGCCCCTCGTTGCTCCATCGACGTACTTCCTTCGCCTATATATACTCCCGTACCCTGAAAACATCCGGGAGCACCACGAAAACCTAATTCCACCGCCGCAACCTTCTGTATCCGCGAGATCCCATCTTGGAGCCTTCGACAACGCTCTGCTGGAGGGGGAACCGACCATGGAGGGCCTCTACATCATCTCCAAGGCCTCTCTGATGAGTTGTGAGTAGTTTACCACAGACCTTCGGGTCCATAGTTATTAGCTGGATGGCTTCTTCTCTCTCTTTGAATCTCAATACAAAGTTCTCCTCGATCTTCTTGGAGATCTATTCGATGTAACTCTTTTTGCGGTGTGTTTGTCGAGATCCGATGAAATGTGGGTTTATGATCAAGTTTATCTATGAGAAATAACTGAATCTTCTATGAGTTCTTTTATGTGTGATTGGTTATCTTTGCAAGTCTCTTCGAATTATCAGTTTGGTTTGGCCTACTAGATTGATCTTTCTTGCAATGGGAGAAGTGCTTAGCTTTGGGTTCAATCTTGCGGTGTCCTTTTCCAGTGATAGCAGGGGCAGCAAGGCACGTATTGTATTGTTGCCATCGAGGATAAAAAGATGGGGTTTATATCATATTGCTTGATTTTATCCCTCTACATCATGTCATCTTTCTTAATGTGTTACTCTGTTCTTCATGAACTTAATACTCTAGACGCAGGCAGGAGTCGGTCGATGTGTGGAGTAATAGTAGTAGATGCAGGCAGGAGTCGATCTACTTGTCACGGACGTGGTGCCTATATACATGATCATGCCTAGATAATCTCATAACTATGCACTTTTCTATCAATTGCTCGACAGTAATTTGTTCACCCACTATAATACTTATGCTATCTTGAGAGAAGCCACTAGTGAAACCTATGGCCCCCGGGTCTATCTTTTATCATATAAGTTTTTCATCTACTTTTATTTGCATCTTTTATTTTCCAATCTATATTATAAAAATACCAAAAATATTTATCTTATCTTATTATCTCTATCAGATCTCACTTTCGCAAATTACCGTGAAGGGATTGACAACCCATTTATCGCATTGGTTGCGAGGTTCTTGTTTGTTTGTGTAGGTGCGTGGGACTTTTGAGGAGCCTCCTACTGGATTGATACCTTGGTTCTCAAAAACTGAGGGGAATACTTAAGCTACTTTGCTGCATCACCCTTTCCTCTTGAAGGGAAAAACTAACGCATGCTCAAGAGGTAGCAGAAGCCCCCTCGGCGGCATCTCGGTGGAGAAGAATGAAGGGAGGCGGATCCAGGTGCTCCGAGGCATCGCCGCATGCAGCACGAGCTCGCGAGAGGAGTCCATGGCGTGGACCCCAGGAGCGACAGCGCGCGCCACCATGACGCGTCGACCGTGGCTACGGCATGGGCGGCGCCGCTCACCGCCCTTTTTTCTGGAGCCCCCGCCTTGGGCGTACTGGGGTAGAGGGTACCCAGGAGGTGGCCGCTCACACCAAGGCCTCGCCATCTCCTGCCTCATGACCTCACCACGGCGGTGGACCAGCCTCTTCTTTGGCGGGAGCGGGTCGGGTCCGTCCGGGGAGCCTTCCCCTTTTCTTCAGCCAAGAATCTACGGATCAGAGCCATTGGTGTCAAGACCGGAGGTGGAGCAGGGAAGAAGAAGCGAGTGGAGCAGGGAAAGATGGGCAACAAGGGCTCTCACCCCTCCTCATTTATAGCCCAAGGAAGGTCAACCATCGACCTCCACGATCGCAGGTAATGATAACCCTTTTTGCATGCAGCAGAGACTCGTCAAGTCGGGTTGTTGCCGAGGGAGCATGGGGAAGCGGAGACGCCCACGACCAATCAGTCGCCACGCGTCGACCAAGGCCACAGGCTGTTGGGGCCCGCGACACTCCGCACTTGCCCTTTGGCTATGCTGCTAAGCCAAGTCCGAGCGCGCCTTGGGCCCGGGGGCTACTATCGGCGTTCTGGGTACGGGGGTCCCCAGACTTGCCTGCCTACAGCACACGCTGTAGCTCCACCAGTGGCGCAGTATGGCCTATCTTCGTCAACCAACACTCAAGACCCTCGCGAGGGGCCAACCCTCGTGAGGCGGGCGACACAAGGCCTCCTTAGGAGCGGCCTCACTAGGCAGGCTCGCGAGGGGGCGAAGAGATCAAGGCAAGGGGTACCTCGCGAGGTTCCCGTGACGCAAGCCATGACGACCAAGGCCAGGTGGGTGCCTGCGTGCAGTGTCCTTGTTTCCCCTTTGGTTCTAAGGGGGCAAGCGCAGGCGCGGAGTACCAAGGCATCAGGCAAAGGTTTCCATATCAATGCAACAAGACAAAGACCAGCAGGGCGGCAGGATGGAGGTCATCATGGAGCCCAAGACAGCGTCACCACCAGCGCCTTTGATAGGCGAAGACCACCTTTAGTCAGGATAGCTTGTACTAGCTGTCCCCTTTCAAATTGGCCGTTGTTGGATCCCTTCCTGCTCAATATTTGGGGAGAGGACCAGGGCCTCTATAAATAGGACTAGCCACCACAGTAGAAAGGGACCGAAATCAGAACGAGTAGAACACCACACCAGCTCAAGAACACCTCTCCTCCGGGGGTTGTTCTTCCCTTGTACTGTTCATCATCAGCCCAAGAGGCAATCCACCACCACCACACAGGAGTAGGGTATTACACCACAACGGTGGCCTGAACCTATATAAATCTTGTGTCCCTTGTCTTGAGAGTTCATCGAGCTAAGGTTAGAGATCGCGGCGAGGCTGAGAGCATGATTCGGTAGGGGGAAATCTTCATGCACACCCCAGTGTTCGAACCTCAAGGGTTTTGCCGGAACCCGAAATCCAACAACGGCTTCTACCTCCGCCCACTTGGTGAACTTGTCTATGGCGACGTAGAGGTATCAGTAGCCCCATGGCGCCCGAGGGAATGGCCCCAAGATGTTCAGCCCCTAGACCGCAAACGGCCACGTGAGTGGTATCGTCTGGAGGCCCTGTGCGGGCTGATGGATCTGCTTGGCATGAAACTGGCATGCTTCACAAGAGCGCACCAGCTCTGTAGTGTCGTTGAGCGCGGTGGGCCAGTAGAAGCCGCTGCGGAACGGCTTGCCCACAAGGGTGCGGGACGAGGAGTGGTGCCCGCAGTCCCCACCATGTATGTCCACTAGCAGCTCGATCCCCTGTTCCCTGGAGATGCACTACAAAGAAATGTCATTGGGCCTCCTGCCATATAACTCACCATCCTTGATGCAGTACGGTGGCCTAGAGGGCCACGCGCTCGGCGTCCTCCTCCTTCTCTGGTAGGGTCCCTTGAAGCAAGTACGCCTTGAACTCTTCTATCCAGCACCCCTCCTGAGGCTCAAGCGCGAGCAGCAAGCGGGCTCCTGAGGGGTGACCACAGGCTGGAGCTCCCGTCTCAGGTGCCTGTGGCAGGTACTCCTGAAGTGGTGCTGGAGTCGTGACGCACGGGGTCGCAAATGTCTTGAAGAGTCACTCCTCAAACACCCCTGGCTCCTGAGGGAGCCTGTGAGAGGCTCTTTTGGCGATGTTGTCTGCTTCCTTGTTTGTTCCGTGCGGCACGTGCTGCAGCTCCACACCCATGAACCGCTTCTCCATTTTGCGCACCTCCTCTAGGTACGCTTCCATGTGCTCGTCCTTGGGCATGTACTCCTTGTTGGAGAAGTTGACGAGAAGCTGAGAGTCGCCCTTCATGGTGAGGCGCTTTACCCCCAGCGCGGTCATGGTCCTGAGGCCGGCAAGCAAGCCTTCGAATTCTGCAATGTTATTGGAGACCTTCTCGCCCCGCTGAAAGCGTAGTGCACTACATAGCAAAGCTTGTCCTTGCTGGGTGAGATGAGGACGGCCCCGCCCCTGCGCCTTGACGAGCAAACGCCCCGTTGAAGTACATGATCCATCCGTCTGACTCTTCATCTCCTGGCAGGAGGGAGCAGTCCTCGCCTTCTCCATGGTCTGGAGCGTCGGTCCACTTGGCCATGAAGTCTGCGAGGGCCGCGCCCTTGATGACCCTGGTGGTACTGAACTCGAGGTCAAATGCTTGGAGCTTAATGTTCCATTCTGCAACTCGCCCGGCTACATTCGGGCTCCGGAGCACCCTCTCTAGCGGGTGCGGTGAGACAACTTTGATGGGGTGGCCTTGAAAGTAGTGGCGCAGCTTCCTGGAGGCGACTAGAAGTGCGAGCAAGAGCTTCTGTGGCATGGGGTAGCGTGCCCGGGCCTCCCTTAGTACTGTGTTGATGAAGTAGATAGGGTGCTCGATAAGGGGGGAAGCATCAGCAGAATCTTGTTCTTCACAAGGGCACAGGTCCCTTACAGCCTCATGAGGACCGTCCTCCGGAGCCTTGATAGTCACGGGGTCAATCGCGGCCTCAAGAGAAGTGTCAACCACTGCGTCGGCCGAAACTTTAGATGCCTCGCCCTGGGGGTTCTGCGACTTACTTGTTGGTTGTGCATCCCGCTCTGGCTTCTTGATCAGGTGCTCCTTCCTTAGCGCCACCAGGGCGGCACTGGCTGAGTGAGGTGTCGCTTCCAGATAGAGTACCAAAGGCTTGAGAGGGTGCGGTGCCACCATTACGGGCGGACTGGTCAGGTATCTCTTGAGGTCCTGGAAGGCTGCGTCTGCCTCGGGGGTCAACTCGAATGGCTCCTTCCTTTTCATCAACTTAAAAAACGGGAAGGTGCGCTCCCTCACCTTGGAAATGAAGCGCCCAAGTGAGGTTATGCAGCCAGCCAGCTTATGCATCTCCTTCAAGGTCTGTGGGGGGTTCATATCTTCTATCACCTTGACCTTCTCTGGGTTAGCCTCGATCCCTCTGTGCGGCACCAGGAAGTCCAGCAGCTTGCCAGAAGGGACCTCGAACACACACTTCTCGGGGTTAAGCCGAAGATTCACCATGCGCAGGCTGGCGAACGTCTCCTTCAGATCTTCTATCAAGGTCTTGGCCTCTCGAGACTTCACCACTATATCATCAACGTAGGCCTCTGCGTTCCTCCCGAGCTGTGAACCCACGGTGATGTGCATCAACCACTGGAAGGTTGCTCCGGCATTGCGCAGCCCAAAGGGCATGCAGGTGTAGCAGTACACACCGCATGGGGTGAGGAATGTCGTTTTCTCCACATCCTCCACGGCCATCTTAATCTGGTGGTAGCCGGAGAAGGCGTCTAGGAAGCACAACAGGTCGCACTCGGCGGTGGAGTCGATGATCTGATCGATGCGAGGGAGCGGAAAGGGATCTTGAGGGCAGGCCTTATTGAGGTTGGTGAAGTCGACACACATGCTCTCCTTCCCTCCTTTATTGGGGACGGTGACGGGGTTCGCCAGCAACTCTGGGTACCGCACCACTTTGATGACCCCTGCGACTTGTAGCTTACGGGTTTCTTGGACAATGAAAGCCTGCTTCTCGGTGGACTGTCAGCGAGCCTTCTGCTTCACCGGCCGCACATTTGGGCACACTCTCAGGTGGTGCTCGATTACCCCCTGGGGACCCCAGCCAGGTGTTTGGGTTCCCAAGCGAATACATCCTTGTTGGCTCACAAAAAGCTGATCAATGCCTCCTCTTGATCCTGCGGGAGGCCAGCCCCTATGGTGAAGGTGGCGCTGGACGTCCCATCCTTGCAGACCGGCACTTGCTTCGTTTCGGCTCGGTCTTGGGAGAACAACTGCTTCTCCTTGGCAGGCGCTGCCCCTGGGGCCTCCTTGTCCTTCTTCTCGCTGGGTAGCGTGACTGCGGTCTCCTTGAAGGTGAGCTTGAGGGCCTGCAGCGCACCCTTGGTGTCCCCCACCACCGTGAGGACACTGTTGCTGCCAGGCATCTTCATGAGGTTGTACGCGGGGTGAGTCGCAGCCATAAACTTTGCCAAGGCTGGGTATCCCAGAATAGCATTGTACGGCAGGTCGATTTTGGCGATGTCGAAGTCGATGAGCTCGGTGCGGTAGTTGTCGCGGGTCCCAAAGGTGACAGGGAGATGGATCTGCCCCAGGGGCCTGGTGGAGCCATCGCCAACTCTGGAGAAAGGCTTGGAGGGGCGGAGTCGGCTAGGCGGCACGTGGAGCAAGCCGAACGCCTCCGGGGAGAGCACATTGAGGCTGGCCCCACCGTCAATGAGGGTCCTGGTGATCGCCACGTGACAGATGGTGGGGGTGCAGAGCATCGAGAGTGCGCCTGCTCCCGTTGTGGCGGTGGGATGATCTTCGGGGCCGAAGGTGAGGTCAGCTTGGGGCGCCGCCCAGCCCGGGGGAGCCCCCGAGCCTGCCTGAGTGTTGTCTGCCCGTCGGTAGAACTGCTTGATGTGGCGGTCGGAGGGTGGCGCCTGCGAGCCACCCTGGAGAGCTGCGACGACCGAGGGCATCGGCGCCGCGTAGTGGGTGAGGAAGAGGTCGCGCAGCTCCTCCCATGAGGCTACGGAAGATGCTGGCAGGTTGAGCAACCAGGCACGCGGTGCGCCCACGAGGGCCATGGGGAACCAGTTGGCCTTCACCTTGTCATCTCTGCCAGTCGCCCAAACTATTTCCTCCTATGCCTGAAGAAAGGGGGGTGGATCTGCCGCGCCGTCGTAGCGCGGCGGCATCTCCGGTCGAAACTTGGGCGGCCACTGCACCTGCCGCAGGGAGAGGGTGAAGCAGCGCAGCCCCGGCGCTTCTCCAGGAACACGCGTCGATGGGGCCAACGGAGGAGTGCCCGCCATGGAGGTTGGTGGCATGACCTAGAGGTCGAGGAAGAGGATTCTGACGCACCCCCTACCTGGCACGCCAAATGTCGGATTTAGGGATCCGGCAACCCTTGAGAGGTTCGAACTCTGGGGTGCGTGCGGAGATCTCAACCTGCCCAGCCTGCCTACTCGCTATCCTCCCTAGCCTAGCGCGTCGAGCTCGAAGATACACAAAGACACAGAGATTTATACTGGTTCGGGCCACCGTTGTGGTGTAATACCCTAATCCAGTGTGGTGTGGTGGATTGCCTTGAGGGGCTATGGATGAACTAGTACAAGGATGAACAAGCCTCAGGAGGTGAGGTGTTCTTGAGCTAGTGTGGTGCTCGGGTCGGAATGGATCTCCTCCCCCACTATGGTGGTGGCCAAGTCCTATATATAGTGGCATTGGTCCTCTTCCCAAATATGAGCTGGAAGGGATTCCACAACGGCGGGATTTGAAAGGGTACAAGTAGTACAGTCTATCCTAACAAAAGTAGTCTTTGCCTGCAGAAAGCCTTTGGTCTTGACGCTGTGGTGGGCTCGGTGATGACCTCCGCCCTGCCGTCCTGGCGGTCTTGGTCTTGTTGCACCAGAATGGAAATCTTTGGCTGATTCCTCGGGACACTGCGCCTGTGGCTTGCCACCCTTGCATAGAAGAGGAAACTTGTGCTCTACCCCCGCCTGGCGCCCGCCTGGCCCTGGTCGTCATGGCTCACGTCAGCTGAGCCTCATGAGGTAGCTGCATAGAACTCTCCGCCCCTCGGGAGCCCTCCTGAGGAGGCCAACTCCTTTGGGGGTCTTGGCATCGTCCACCTCGCGAGGTTTGGCCCCTCGCAAGGGTCTTGTGGTGTTGATGTTGAAGCTGGGTCGTACCAGGCCGTCGATGGAGTCACGCGGTGGGTCGCAGGCAGGCAGGACTGGATACCCCCAAGTCCAGGACGCCGACAGTCTACATACTAAGAACTCCGGGGTCTTGGGCCCATCGCCCTTTGCACTCCGGGTCGTTGCATGCACGGCGGGTCCAGCCACCACCTCTGTCATGGATGGCCCTGGCCTAGCTATGCCGCAATGCTGAACTAGAGGTCTGACAGAGCTTTCAGAAGAAATGTACGATGTCGAGTGCCCATATATGTTCCCGCGTGGTGGATAGTGCGTATAGGCCAGTGGCCAACTCAGATCAAATACCCAAACCCTTAGTGCATTGGGGGCTCGTGGAGACGAGCAGAGACTCACGATCATGTGACCCCGTCACCCCACCTCAAGGAAATACGGCAAGGGCTAGGCCCAACCCTCTCACTAGGGCAGTCTACCTGCCCAGCCATGCCTCGTAATTATCTCGCGGGTGCTCTCTAGGCCCACCTGACTTTCACAGGTATCTCTCGCGGGTACCCCTCGGGGTCAACCCGACTTTAACAAAGGTCTCAAGTAAAGTCCAGGTAACCGTGTGTCCATAACATCAAGGGGGAATCCAAGAATCACCCTCGATGGAATCCACTTGATGTAATCGTCAAGGTGAACATATGAGGAATCACCCTCGAGGTTCACACTTGAGGTGTTGCACGACAGAGTCGTATCGGGAGTGGTGAAGGAGGAATCACCCTTGATTACCACGACCGAATAGCTACACTACAGGGTTATCATCAGGAGTGCGTTACGAGATATCACCCTCGGCACTCGATAGTAGCTCTGCAGAGTCGAGCAGCAAACGGGGTGCGATGTGATGTGTCGGGCCCTGGACGTCGATCATGTTGATCGAGTCATCGGTCATCAAGCCAGGGCAACTGGGACAAGGTGAGGGGTCACTGATGGATCATTATCCGACCTATACTAAGCAATTTAGGATAAGTAGGTAGGTAAAAATAGCAAGCTACAAAAGCAGGCTATGCATCAGATAGGAGCAATCAATTATAGTAGCAAAATCTAATGCAAGCATGAGAGAGAATGGAATGGGCAATATCGGAATGATCAGGGGGGCTGCTTGCCTAGAAGCTCTGCTGAAAAGGAAGAAGTCTCATTGTCAATGTAGTCGATCATAGAGGCATCGACAGCGGTCTCGGGGTCACCGGAGAGGAGGGGAAGAAACAATAAATACAGAGCAAACAAGTGCAATACTATGCATGACAAGACAATAAGCAGCACTATGGGTGTTCTAACGCAGTGTTAGGTAATATCGGTGAAGGGGGGAACAACCGGGAAAGTATTCCTAGTGTTAGGTATTTATGGACAGACGAAACGGAGGGGGACGGTTCCACATTTTCTATGCTAGGGACGGGTGGCGAACGAACGGAGTGCTTATTCAGATTCGTCACGTTTTTCTGAGCAACGTTCATATATATATATATATATATATATATATATATATATATATACACACACACACACACACATATATATATATATATATTATTTTCATCCGAGCTACGGATTATTTTCTATGATTTTTCAAAGTTTTAAGTCATTTTCTAAAATTATTATTAATTAATTAATTTGAAAAACAAATAGTCAGAAAGGCTGGGTGCACCTGGTGCAGTGCACCCAAAGGTGCACCAGTGGCTGACTGGTGGGGCCAGTCAACTGCCCAGTCAGCAGTTGACCGGTCCACGTCGATAGGTCAAAATGGGCGCCTGGACCCACCTGTCATTCACATGGCTATTTAACATGATTTTAATTAATCTAGTTATCCTAATCAGTAGGTGGGGCCGAGATGTCAGTGATATAATCAACTAACAAAGTTATTCCTAAACCAGCCTTAATTAGCAGTAGAGGCCCCATATGTCAGTGTGTGGTTAGTGCCTAAGCGGGTTAGATTATGACCGGGGCCCACAAGTTGGTGGCCCGGGCCGGTGTTCAAATGCCGGAGTGCATCGGCGACGACCACACGAGCGATGTGTTGGGGAACGCGGTAATTTCAAAAAATTCCTACGATCACGCAAGAACTATCTAGGTGATGCATAGCAACGAGAGGGGAGAGTGTGTCCACGTACCCTCGTAGACCGAAAGTAGAAGCCTCAAGTAACGCGGTTGATGTAGTTGAACATCTTCGTGATCCAACCGATCAAGTACCGAACGCAGGGTACCTCCGCGATCTGCATATGTTCAGCTCGGTGACATCCCTCAAATGCTAGATCTAGCTGAGGCCAAGGGAGAGTTCCGTCAGCACGACGGCGTGGTAACGGTGATGATGAAGTTACCGGCACAGGGCTTCGCCTAAACACTACGACGATATGACCGAGGTGGAAAACTATGGAGGGGGGAACCGCACACGGCTAAAGATCAACTTGTGTGTCTATGGGGTGCCCCCTCCCCCGTATATAAAGGAAAGGAGGGGGCTGGCCGGCCATAAGGGGCGCGCCCAAGGGGGAGACTCCTACTCCAAGTAGGAGTAGGTTTCCCCCTTTCATTGGCCAACTAGGAGGAGAAGGAAGGAGAGGGAGAGGGAGAGGGAAAGAGGGGCCGTGCCTCCTTCCCCTTGTCCTATTCGTACTCCCCTTGGGGGGCGCCACCTCCTGGTGCGGCCCTCTCTCTCCGGTTTTATCCGAAACTATCCGGAACACTTCTAGTGTCCGAACAACATGGTCCAATATATCAATCTTTATGTCTTGACCATTTCAAGACTCCTCGTCATGTCCGTGATCTCACACGGGACTCCGAAGAACCTTCGGTACATCAAATCACATAAACTCATAATGCCAATCATCATGGAACATTAAGCGTGCGGACCCTACGGGTTCGAGAACTATGTAGACATGGCCGAGACACATCTTCAGTCAATAACCAATAGCGGAACATGGATGCTCATATTGGTTCCTACATATTCTACGAAGATCTTTATCGGTCAAACCGCATAACAACATACGTTGTTCCCTTTGTCATCGGTATGTTACTTGCCCGAGATTTGATCGTCGGTATGATCATACCTAGTTCAATCTCGTTACCGGCAAGTCTCTTTACTCGTTCCGTAATACTTCATCCCGCAACTAACTCATCAGTCACAATACTTACCAGGCTTATAGTGATGAGTATTACCGAGAGGGCCCAGAGATACCTCTCTGAAACACGGAGTGACAAATCCTAATCTCGATCTATGCCAACCCAACAAACAGCTTCAGAGACACCTGTAGAGCATCTTTATAATCACCCATTCACGTTGTGACGTTTGATAGCACACAAAGTGTTCCTTAGGTATTCGGGAGTTGCATAATCTCATAGTCTGAGGAACTTGTATAAGTCATGAAGAAAGCAGTAGCAATGAAACTGTAACGATCATAATGCTAAGCTAACGGATGGGTCATGTCCATCACATCATTCTCCTAGTGATGTGATCCCTTTCATCAAATGACAACACATGTCTATGGTTAGGAAACATAACCATCTTTGATTAATGAGCTAGTAAAGTAGAGGCATACTAGGGACAATATGTTTTGTCTATGTATTCACACATGTACTAAGTTTCCGGTTAATACAATTCTAGCATGAATAATAAACATTTATCATGAAATAAGGAAATAAATAATAACTTTATTATTGCCTCTAGGGCATATTTCCTTGAGTCTCCCACTTGCACTAGAGTCAATAATCTAGATTACATAGTAATGATTCTAACACCCATGGAGCTTTGGTGTTGATCATGTTTTGCTCGTGGAAGAGGCTTAGTCAACGGGTCTGCAACATTCAGATCCGTGTGTATCTTGCAAATCTCTATGCGCCCCCCTGACACTTGATGACGGTTGGAATTGAAGCGTCTCTTGATGTGCTTGGTTCTCTTGTGAAATTTGGATTCCTTTGCCAAGGCAATTGCACCAATATTGTCACAAAAGATTTTCATTGGACCCGATGCACTTGGTATGACACCTAGATCGGATATGAACTCCTTCATCCAAACTCCTTCATTTGTTGCTTCCGAAGTAGCAATGTACTCCGCTTCACATCTAGATCCCACCACGACGCTCTGCTTGGAACTGTACCAACTGACAGCTCCTCCATTCAATAAAAATACGTATCCGGTTGTGACTTAGAGTCATCCAAATCAGTGTCAAAGCTTGCATCAAGGTAACCATTTACGATGAGCTATTTTTCACCTCCATAAATGAGAAATGTATCCTTAGTCCTTTTCAGGTATTTCAGGATGTTTTTGACCGATGTCCAGTGTTCCACTCTGGGATTACTTTGGTACCTCCTTGCTATGCTTATAGCAAGGCATACATCAGGTCTGGTACACAGCATTGCATACATGATAGAACCTATGTTGAAGCATAGGGAATGACTTTCATTTTCTCTCTATCTTCTATAGTGGCCGGGCATTGAGTCTAACTCAACTTCACACCTTGTAACACAGGCAAGAACCCTTTCTTTGACTGATCCATTTTGAACTTCTTCAAAACTTTATCAAGGTATGTGCTTTGTGAAAGTCCAATTAAGCGTCTTGATCTATCTCTATAGATCTTGATGCACAATATGTAAGCAGCTTCGCCGAGGTCTTTCATAGAAAAACTCTTATTCAGGTATCCCTTTATGCTATCCAGAAATACTATCTCATTTCCAATCAATAATATGTCATCCACATATAATATTAGAAATGCTACAGAGCTCCCACTCACTTTCTTGTAAATACAGGCTTCTCCAAAAGTCTGTATAAAACCATATGATTTGATCACACTATCAAAGCGTTTATTCCAACTCCGAGAGGCTTGCACCAGTCCATAAATGGATCGCTGGAGCTTGCACACTTTGTTAGCACCCCCTTCTGGTTGCATCATATACAACTCTTCTTCCAGAAATCCATTCAGGAATGCAGTTTTGACATCCATCTGCCAAATTTCATAATCATAAATTGTGGCAATTACTAACATGATTCGGACAGACTTAAGAATCGCTACGGGTGAGAAAGTCCCATCGTAGTCAACTCCTTGAACTTGTCAAAAACATTTCGCAACAAGTCGAGCTTTGTAAATAATAACATTACCATCTGCGTCGGTCTTCTTCTTAAAGATCCATTTATTTTCTATGGCTTGCCGATCATCGGGCATGTCCACCAAAGTCCATACTTTGTTCTCATACATGGATCCCATCTCAGATTTCATGGCCTCAAGCCATTTCGCAGAATCTGGGCTCATCATCGCTTCCTCATAGTTCGTAGGTTCATCATGTTCTGGTAACATGACTTCCAGAACAGGATTACCGTACCACTCTGGTGCGGATCTTACTCTGGAAGACCTACGAGGTTTGGTAGTAACTTGATCTGAAGTTTCATGATCATCATCATTAACTTCCTCACTAATTGGTGTAGAAATCACTGGAACTGATTTCTGTGATGAACTACTTTCCAATAAGGGAGAAGGTACAGTTACCTCATCAAGTTCTACTTTCCTCCTACTCACTTCTTTCGAGAGAAATTCCTTCTCTAAAAAGGATCCATTCTTAGCAACAAAGATTTTGCCTTCGGATCTATGATAGAAGGTGTACCCAACAGTTTCCTTTGGGTATCATATGAAGACGCACTTCTCCGATTTGGGTTCGAGCTTATCAGGTTGAAGCTTTTTCACATAAGCATCGCAGCCCCAAACTTTAAGAAAACGACAACTTTGGTTTCTTGCCAAACCACAGTTCATAAGGCGTCGTCTCAATGGATTTTGATGGTGCTCTATTTAAAGTGAATGCAGCCGTCTCTAAAGCATAACCCCAAAATGATAGCGGAAATCAGTAAGAGACATCACAGATCGCACCATATCCAATCAAGTACGATTACGACATTCGGACACACCATTTCGCTGTGGTGTTCCAGGTGGCGTTAATTGTGAAACTATCCCATGTTGTTTCAAATGAAGACCAAACTCGTAACTCAAATATTCTCCTCCATGATCAGATTGTAGAAACTTCATTTTCTTGTTACGATGATTTTCTACTTCACTATGAAATTCTTTGAACTTTTCAAATGTTTCAGACTTATGTTTCATTAAGTAGATATAACCATATCTGCTCAAATCATCTGTGAAGGTAAGAAAATACCGATACCCGCCATGAGCCTCAATACCCATTGGACCGCATACATCGGTATGTATTATTTCCAATAAGTCAGTAGCTCATTCCATTGTTCCGGAGAACGGAGTTTTAGTCATCTTGCCCATAAGGCACGGTTCGCAAGCACCAAGTGATTCATAATCAAGTGATTCCAAAAGTCCATCTGCATGGAGTTTCTTCATGCGCTTTATACTGATATGACCCAAACGATAGTGCCACAAATAAGTTGCACTATCATTATCAACTTTGCATCTTTTGGCTTCAATATTATGAATATGTGTATCATCACTATCGAGATTAAACAAAAATAGACCACTCATCAAGGTTGCATGACCATAAAAGATATTACTCATATAAATAGAACAACCATTATTCTCTGATTTAAATGAATAACCGTCTCGCATTAAACAAGATCCAGATATAATGTTCATGCTCAACGCTGGCACCAAATAACAATTATTCAGGTCTAAAACTAATCCCGATGGTAGATGTAGAGGTAGCATGCCGACGGCGATCACATCGACCTTGGAACCATTTCCCATGCGCATTGTCACCTCGTCCTTAGCCAATCTTTGTTTAATCCGTAGCCCTTGTTTCGAGTTGCAAATATGAGCAACAGAACCAGTATCAAATACACAGGCGCTACTATGAACATTAGTAAGGTACACATCAATAACATGTATATCAAATATACCTTTCACTTTGCCATCCTTCTTATCCGCCAAATACTTGGGGCAGTTCTGCTTCTAGTGACCAGTCCCTTTGTAGTAGAAGCACTCAGTTTTAGGATTAGGTCTAGACTTGGGTTTCTTCTCTTAAGTAGCAACCTTTTTGCCGTTCTTCTTGAAGTTCCTCTTTTCTTGAAACTAGTGGTCTTGTTGACCATCAACACTTGATGCTCCTTCTTGATTCTACCGCTGCAGCCTTTAGCATCGCGAAGAGCTCGGGAATAGTATTGTTCATCCCTTGCATATTATAGTTCATAATGAAGCCTTTATAGCTTGGTGGCAGTGATTGAAGAACTCTGTCAATGACACTATCATCAGGAAGATTAACTCCCAATTGAGTCAAGTGGTTATGGTACCCGGGCATTCTGAGTATGTGTTCACTGACAGAACTATTCTCCTCCATTTTGCAGTCATAGAACTTGTTAGAGACTGCATATCTCTCAACACGGGTATTTGCTTGAAATATTAACTTCAACTCTTGGAACATCTAATATGCTCCATGATGTTCAGAATGTCCTTAAAGTCCCGATTCTAAGCCGTAAAGCATGGCACACTGAACTATCGAGTAGTCATCAACACGTGTCTGCCAGGCATTCACAATGTCTGCAATTGCTGGCGTGGGTGGTACACCTAACGGTGCTTCCAGGACGTAATTCTTCTATGCAACAATGAGGATAATCCTCAAGTTATGGACCCAGTTTGTGTAGTTGCTGTCATCATCTTTCAACTTAGCTTTCTCTAGGAACACATTAAAATTCAAAGGAACGGTAGCACGGGCCATTGATCTACGATATCATAGACATGCAAAATAACTATCAGTACTAAGTTCATGATAAATTATAGTTCAATTAATCATATTACTTAAGAACTCCCACTTAGATAGACATCCCTCTAGTCATCTAAATGATCACGTGATCCAAACCAACTAAACCATGTCTAATCATCACGTGAGATGGAGTAGTTTTCAATGGTGAACATTACTATGTTGATCATATCTACTATATGATTCACGTTCGACCTTTCGGTCTTAGTGTTCTGAGGCCATATCTGCATATGCTAGGCTCGTCAAGTTTAACCCGAGTATTCTGCGTGTGCAAAACTGGCTTGCACCCATTGTATGTGAACATAGAGCTTATCACACCCGATCATCACGTGGTGTCTCGGCACGACGAACTGTAGCAACGGTGCATACTCAGGGAGAACACTTATACCTTGAAATTTAGTAAGGGATCATCTTATAATGCTACCGTCGTACTAAGCAAAATAAGATGCATAAAAGATAAACATCACATGCAATCAAAATATGTGACATGATATGGCCATCATCATCTTGTGCTCTTGATCTCCATCACTGAAGCATTATCATGATCTCCATCGTCACCGGCGAACACCTTGATCTCCATCATAGTATCGTTGTCGTCTCGCCAACTATTGTTACTACGACTATCACTGCCGCTTAGTGATAAAGTAAAATAATTACATGGCGATTGCATTGCATACAATAAAGCGACAACCATATGGCTCCTGCCAGTTGCCGATAACTTTGTTACAAAACATGATCATCTCATACAACAATTTATATCACATCATGCCCTGACCATATCACATCACAGCAAGCCCTGCAAAAACAAGTTAGACATCCTCTACTTTGTTGTTGCAAGTTTTACGTGGCTGCTACGGGCTTCTAGCAAGAACTGTTCTTACCTATGCATCAAAACCACAATGATTTTTCATCAAGTGTGCTGTTTTAACCTTCAACAAGGATCGGCCGCAGTCAAACTCGATTCAACTAAAGTTGGAGAAACAGACACCCGCCAGTCACCTATGTGCATAAGCACGTCGGTAGAACTAGTCTCATGAATGCGGTCATGTAATGTCGGTCTGGGCCGCTTCATCCAACAATACTGCCGAATCAAAGTAAGACGTTGGTGGTAAGTAGTATGACTATTATCGCCCACAACTCTTTGTGTTCTACTCGTGCATATAACATCTACGCATAAACCTGGCTCGGATGCCATTGTTGGGGAACGCAGTAATTTCAAAAAAATCCTATGATCACGCAAGATCTATCTAGGTGATGCATAGCAATGAGAGGGGAGAGTGTGTCCATGTACCCTCGCAGACCGAAAGAGAAAGCGTTAAGTAACGCGGCTGATGTAGTCGAACGTCTTTGCGATCCAACCGATCAAGTACCGAACGCACGGCACCGCCGCGATCTGCACACGTTCAGCTCGGTGACGTCCCTCGAACTCTAGATCCAGCTGAGGCCGAGCTAGAGTTCTGTCAGCATGACGGTGTGGTGACGGTGATGATGAAGTTACCGGCACAGGGCTTCACCTAAGCACTACGACGATATGATCGAGGTGGAAAACTGATACGTCTTCAACGTATCTATAATTTTTGATTGTTCCATGCTATTATATTACCCCTTTTAGATGTTTATGGGCTTTATTTTACACATTTATATCATTTTTGGGACTAACCTACTAACCGGAGGCCCAGTCCATATTGCTGTTTTTTTGCCTATTTCAGTATTTCGAAGAAAAGGAATATCAAACGGAGTCCAAACGGGATGAAACCTTCGGGGGCGTGATTTTTGGAACAAATCTGATCTGGAGAGCTTGGAGTGCAAGTCAAGAAGCTCCCGAGGGCCCCACGAGATAGGGCCCCCCCCCTATAGGGCGCGCCCCCCTGTCTCGTGGGCCCCTCGGGCGGCCACCGACGTACTTCTTCTTCCTATATATACCTACGTACCCCGAAAACATCCAGGGGCACCACGAAACACAATTTCCACCACCGTAACCTTCTGTATCCGCGAGATCTCATCTTGGAGCCTTCGCCGGCACTCTGCCGAAGGGGGAATCAACCACGGAGGGCCTCTACATCAACATCCTTGCCCCTCCGATGAGTTGTGAGGAGTTTACCACAGACCTACGGGTCCATAGTTATTAGCTAGATGGCTTCTTCTCTCTTTTTGGATCTCAATACAATGTTCTCCCCCTCTCTTGTGGAGATCTATTCGATGTAAACTCTTTTTGCGGTGTGTTTGTCGAGATCCGATGAATTGTGGGTTTATGATCAAGTTTATCTATGAATAATATTTGAATCTTCTCCGAATTCTTTTATGTATAATTGAGTTATCTTTGCAAGTCTCTTTGAATTATCAGTTTGGTTTGGCCTACTAGATTGGTTTTTCTTGCCATGGGAGAAGTGCTTAGCTTTGGGTTCAATCTTGCGGTGTTCTTACCCAGTGACAGAAAGGGTTGCAAGACACGTATTGTATTGTTGCCATCGAGGATAACAAGATGGGGTTTATATCATATTGCATGTGTTTATCCCTCTACATCATGTCATCTTGCTTAATGTGTTACTCTGTTCTTATGAACTTAATACTCTAGATGCAGGCAGGAGTCGTTCGATGTGTGGAGTAATAGTAGTAGATGCAGGCAGGAGTCGGTCTACTTGTTATGGACGTGATGCCTATATACATGATCATGCCTAGGTAATCTCATAACTATGCGCTTTTCTATCAATTGCTCGACAGTAATTTGTTCACCCACCGTAATACTTATGCTATCTTGAGAGAAGCCTCTAGTGAAACCTATGGCCTCTGGGCCTATCTCTTATCATATTTGCTTTCAATCTACTTTTATTTGCATCTTCACTTTTTGCATCTATCTTATAAAATACCAAAAATATATTTATCTTTTCATACTATCTTTATTAGATCTCACTTTCGCAAGTGGCCGTGAAGGGATTGACAACCCCTTTATTGCATTGGTTGTGAGTTCTCAGTTTGTTTGTGTAGGTGCGTGGGATTTTTGAGGAGCCTCCTACTGGATTGATACCTTGGTTCTCAAAACTGAGGGAAATACTTACGCTACACTTTGCTGCATCACCCTCTCCTCTTTGAGGAAAACCAACGCAAGCTCAAGACGTAGCAAGAAGGATTTCTGGCGCCGTTGCCGGGGAGGTCTTCGCTCAAGTCAAGACATACCAAGTACCCATCACAAACCCATCTCCCTCACATTTACATTATTTGCCATTTGCCTCTCGTTTTCCTCTCCCCCACTTCACTCTTGCCGTTTTTATTCGCCCTCTCTTTCCCAATCTCCTCCTCTCTTTTTCGCTTGCGTTTTTCTGTCTGCTCGTGTGTTAGTTCATTTACCTTGTCGTTATGGCTAGTCCTCCTATCCTTATTCTCACTCCCGAACAAGAAATTCTCAATTTTAAGCAAAGGGGGAGAGAAAGTTTAAAAGATGCTTGGCATAGAATTTGCAATGCCCAATATAAAGCTACTAGGAAGCTTGCTACTTCCGTTCTTATCCGCAATTTTTATGTAGGCATTACTCCTTGGAATAGATGTGTTCTTGATATTGCTACCGGAGGTGATTTCATGAGTAGCCATATGTTTGATGCTTATAATGCTATGTTAGATTTGTTTGGCCCACCACCTCTTTTGGTTAATGGAACGGTTTTAACTCTAGAACATGTGATGCAACGGCTTGATATTATTGAAAATAAAATTGCCACTGTTGAGTTGATTAAAAATTTGGATAAAAAGATTCATAATCACATTACCCAATTTGGATCTAGGGTTGGAGTTACTTTGAAAAATCTTAAAGAAAAAGAACCTATAGTTAATGAAAGAATAGGTCTAGACTCTGCTAGAATTGATAAACTTGAGGATATCATAACAAACTTAGGTTCCGCATTTTCCCCTATGCAAAACACTCCAAAACCCCCTACTAAAACTGCCAAGTTTATTTATTTTCCTAAAAATAAGGGTGAATCTTCTAGCAAGGGAGACTTGGATCTCAAATCCATAAGTGTTCTTCAAAATTGTCTCTCTATCGTTAAGGAACCTTTTGCTACCAATGAATTTCTTGAATTTTTGCCTAAAGGATTAGCCATTGCTAAAAAGGGAGAAATCCCTAGAGATCACAAGCATGCTACTTATGAATTTAGTGCCAAAGATGGCACTCGTTAGATCTATCCTTGCTTTTATGCTTAGCTAGGGGCGTTAAACAATAGCGCTAGTTGGGAGGCAACCCAATTTTCTTTATGTTTTTTGTTTTTGCTCCTGTTTAGTAATAAATCTTGCTTCTACCTTTTATTTAGATGTGTTTTTATCTTTTAATTAGTGTTTGTGCCAAGTAGAACCTATAGGATAACCTACGATGATAGTTGATTTGATTCTGCTGAAAAACAGAAATTTTGCGCGCACGAATATAATTTTGTTAAATCACAGGAACGTGATTTTATGTTGATTCTTTTTTCTACTGTTCAATAGAAAAATTGTCCAGGACTTCCTATTTTGGTAGGATTTTTAGAGTTCCAGAAGTTTGCTTTAGTTACAGATTGCTACAGACTGTTCTGTTTTTGATAGATTCTGATTTTCGTGTGTTGTTTGCTTATTTCAATGCATCTATGGCTAGTAATTCAGTCTATGAACCATAAAGAAGTTGGAATACAATAGGTTTAACACCAAATTAAATAAATAATGAGTTCATTGCAGTACCTTATGTGGTGGTTTTGTTTTCTTTCACTAACGGAGCTTATAAGATTTCCTGTTGAGTTTTGTGTTGTGAAGTTTTCAAGTTTTGGGTATTGCTTTTATGGACTATGGAATAAAGGGTGGCAAGATCCTAAGCTTGGGGATGCCCATGGCACCCCAAGATATTCAAGAATATCCAAAAGCCTAAGCTTGGGGATGCCCCGGGAAGGCATCCCCTCTTTCGTCTTCGTTCATTGGTAACTTTACTTGGACCTATATTTTTATTCGCCACATGATATGTGTTTTGCTTGGAGCCTCATGTATTAGTATTTGATTTTTAGTTTACCACAATCATCCTTGCTGTACACACCTTTTGGGAGAAGCCTATTTGATTAGAATTTGCTAGAATACTCTATGTGCTTCACTTATATCTTTTGAGCTTGATAGTTTTTGCTCTAGTGCTTCACTTATATCTTTTAGAGCACGGTGGTGTCTTAATTTTGAAGAAATTGCTAGTCTCTCATGCTTCACTTATATCTTTTTGAGAGACTTTTATAATAGCATGGTATTTTCTATGGTCATAAAGTTGGTCCTAGAATGATGAGCATCCAAGTTGGGTATAATAAAAACTATCATAGAAAAGTGAATTGGATGCCATGATCAATTTGATACTTGATAATTGTTTTGAGATATGGAGGTAGTGATATTAAAGTCATGCTAGTTGGGTGATTATGAATTCAAAGGATGCTTGTGTTGAAGTTAGCAAATCCCGTAGCATGCACGTATGGTTAAAGTCGTGTAACAAATTTGAAACATGAAGTGTACTTGGCTTGTGCATCCTTATGAGTGGCGGTCGGGGACGAGCGATGGTCTTTTCCTACCAATATATCCCCCTAGGAGCATGTGCATAGTACTTGATTTTTGATGACTTCTAAATTTTTGCAATAAGTATATGAGTTCTTTTGACTAATGTTGAGTCCATGGATTATACGCATTTTTACCTTTCCACCTTTGCTAGCCTCTTCGGTACCGTGCATTGGCCTTTCTCACCTTGAGAGTTGGTGCAAACTTCGCGGTGCATCCAAACCCCGTGATACGATATGCTCTATCACACATAAACCTCCTTATATCTTCCTCAAAACAGCCACCATACCTACCTATTATGGCATTTCCATAGCCATTCCGAGATATATTGCCATGCAACTTTCCACCATTTCGTTCATCATTTTCATGACACACTTTACTTTTGTCATATTGCCATTGCATGATCATGTAGTTGACATCGTATTTGTGGCAAAGCCACCAAGCATTATTTTTCATACATGTCACTCTTGATTCATTGCACCATCCCGGTACACCGCCGGAGGCATTCATATAGAGTCATATCTTGTTCTAGTTTCGAGTTGTAATCCTTATGTTGTAATCAATAGAAGTGTGATGATCATCATTATTAGAACATTGCCCAAAGAAAGAAAGAAAATAAAAAAAAGGAAGAAAGGCCAAAAAAAGAAAGGCCCAAAAAAGAAAAAGAAAAAAAAGAAAATAAATAAAAAGGGCAATGTTACTATCTCTTTTTCCACACTTGTGCTTCAAAGTAGCACCTTGTTCTTCATGTAGTGAGTCTCATATATTGTGCTTCAAATTAGCACCATGTTTTTCATATAGTGAGTCTCATAAGTTGTCTTTTTCATACTAGTGGGAATTTTTCATTGTAGAACTTGGCTTGTATATTCCTACGATGGGCTTCCTCAAATGCCCTAGGTCTTCATGAGCAAGCAAGTTGGATGCACACCCATTAGTTTTCTTTTGTTGAGCATTCATATAGCTCTAGTGCATCCGTTGCATGGCAATCCATACTCCTCATGTTGACATCAATTGATGGGCATCTCCATAGCCCGTTGATTATCCTTGTCAATGTGAGACTTTCTCCTTTTTTGTCTTCTCCACACAATCCCCATCATCATATTCTATTCCACCCATAGTGCTATATCCATGGCTCACGCTCATGTATTGCGTGAAGGTTGAAAAAGTTTGAGATTATTTAAGTATGAAACAATTGCTTGGCTTGTCGTCGGGGGAATAGAAGTTGGGAACATCTTTGTGTGACGAAAATGAAGCATAGCCTAACTATATGATTTTGTAGGGATGAACTTTCTTTTGCCATGTTATTTTGAGAAGACATGATTACTTTGATTAGTATGCTTGAAGTGTTACTATTTCTTATGTCAATATGAACTTTTATTTTGTATTCATTTGGATCTGAACATTCATGCCACAATCAAGAAAATTACATTATGAATTATGCTAGGTAGCATTCCACATCAAAAAATTTCTTTTTATCATTTACCTACTCAAGGACGAGCAGGAATTAAGCTTGGGGATGCTTGATACGTCTTCAACTATCTATAATTTTTTATTGTTCCATGCTATTATATTACCCCTTTTAGATGTTTATGGGCTTTATTTTACACATTTATATCATTTTTGGGACTAACCTACTAACCGGAGGCCCAGCCCATATTGTTGTTTTTTGCCTATTTCAGTATTTCGAAGAAAAGGAATATCAAACGGAGTCCAAACGGAATGAAACCTTCGGGAGCGTGATTTTTGGAACAAATCTGATCCGGAGAGCTTGGAGTGCAAGTCAAGAAGCTCCCGAGGGCCCCACGAGATAGGAGGCCGCCCCCCCCCCTGTAAGGTGCGCCCCCGTGTCTCGTGGGCCCCTCGGGCGGCCACCGACGTACTTCTTCTTCCTATATATACCTATGTACCCTGAAAACATCCAGGGGCACCATGAAACACAATTTCCACCGCCGTAACCTTCTGTATCCGCGAGATCTCATCTTGGAGCCTTTGCCGGCACTCTGCCGAAGGGAGGATCAACCACGGAGAGCCTCTACATCAACATCCTTGCCCCTCCGATGAGTTGTGAGTAGTTTACCATAGACCTACGGGTCCATAGTTATTAGCTAGATGACTTCTTCTCTCTTTTTGGATCTCAATACAATGTTCTCCCCCTCTCTTGTGGAGATCTATTCGATGTAAACTCTTTTTGTGGTGTGTTTGTCGAGATCCGATGAATTGTGGGTTTATGATCAAGTTTATCTATGAATAATATTTGAATCTTCTCTGAATTCTTTTATGTATGATTGAGTTATCTTTGCAAGTCTCTTCGAATTATCAGTTTGGTTTGGCCTACTAGATTGGTCTTTCTTGCCATGGGAGAAGTGCTTAGCTTTGGGTTCAATCTTGCGGTGTTCTTACCCAGTGACAGAAAGGGTTGCAAGGCACGTATTGTATTGTTGCCATCGAGGATAACAAGATGGGGTTTATATCATATTGCATGTGTTTATCCCTCTACATCATGTCATCTTGCTTAATGTGTTACTCTGTTCTTATGAACTTAATACTCTAGATGCAGGCAGGAGTCAGTCGATGTGTGGAGTAATAGTAGTAGATGCAGGCAGGAGTCGGTTTACTTGTTATGGACATGATGCCTATATACATGATCATGCCTAGATAATCTCATAACTATGCGCTTTTCTATCAATTGCTCGACAGTAATTTGTTCACCCACCTTAATACTTATGCTATCTTGAGAGAAGCCTCTAGTGAAACCTATGGCCCCCGGGCCTATCTCTTATCATATTTGCTTTCAATCTACTTTTATTTGCATCTTCACTTTTTGCATCTATCTTATAAAATACCAAAAAAATATTTATCTTTTCATACTATCTTTATTAGATCTCACTTTCGCAAGTGGCCGTGAAGGGATTGACAACCCCTTTATTGCGTTGGTTGCGAGTTCTTAGTTTGTTTGTGTAGGTGTGTGGGACTTTTGAGGAGCCTCCTACTGGATTGATACCTTGGTTCTCAAAACTGAGGGAAATACTTATGCTACACTTTGTTGCATCACCCTCTCCTCTTCGAGGAAAACCAACGCAAGCTCAAGACATAGCAAGAAGGATTTCTGGCGCCGTTGCCGGGGAGGTCTTCGCTCAAGTCAAGACATACCAAGTACCCATCACAAACCCATCTCCCTCGCATTTACATTATTTGCCATTTGCCTCTCGTTTTCCTCTCCCCACTTCACCCTTGTCGTTTTTATTCGCCCTCTCTTTCCCAATCTCCTCCTCTCTTTTTCGCTTGCGTTTTTCTGTCTGCTCGTGTGTTAGTTCGTTTACCTTGTCGTTATGGCTAGTCCTCCTATCCTTATTCTCACTCCCGAACAAGAAATTCTCAATTTTAAGCAAAGGGAGAGAGAAAGTTTAAAAGATGCTTGGCATAGAATTTGCAATGCCCAATATAAAGCTACTAGGAAGCTTGCTACTTCCGTTCTTCTCCGCAATTTTTATGTAGGCATTACTCCTTGGAATATATGTGTTCTTGATATTGCTACCGGAGGTGATTTCATGAGTAGCCATATGTTTGATGCTTATAATGCCAACCCAACAAACACCTTCGGAGACACCTGTAGAGCATCTTTATAATCACCCATTTACGTTGTGACATTTGATAGCACACAAAGTGTTCCTTAGGTATTCGGGAGTTGCATAATCTCATAGTCTGAGGAACTTGTATAAGTCATGAAGAAAGCATTAACAATGAAATTGTAACGATCATAATGCTAAGCTAACGGATGGGTCATCTCCATCACATCATTCTCCTAATGATATGATCATGTTCATTAAATGACAACACATGTCTATGGTTAGGAAACATAACCATCTTTGATTAACGAGCTAGTCAAGTAGAGGCATACTAGGGACAATATGTTTTGTCTGAATTCACACATGTACTAAGCTTCCGGTTAATACAATTCTAGCATGAATAATAAACATTTATCATGAAATAAGGAAATAAATAATAACTTTATTATTGCCTCTAGGGCATATTTCCTTCACGATGGGGGGGGGTTCATGCCAGAGAGGGCAAAAATGAGCATGGTCGGGCGCGTTTGAACATGGACTCACAACCGCGTCCATTGGTGACGGCGGGAGCAATGGCAGAGGTCAGAGTCGAGCGTAGCAATGACGTTAAGCGGCGGCGGTCTCGGGCGATCATGGCACCGATGTGAGGGGGCAAGGCAAGACAGTCTTAAGGGCACGGGTGGCTGTGTCGTGCGTCCCTGAACACTTCGTTGTGCCCGGTTGAAGCCGGGGGTGGTCGGAATAGAGACCACGATGATGGCCGAGTGGCGGCGCTCGACGTGGAATGAGCTATGGTGCACGAGAGAGGTTGAGTGGCGGTCGAGGAGGAGCGGGAGCTCATCGTGGTGGCAGAGGAGAAGACGGCATGGTCGGGGAGGGCTCGACGGAGGGGGCTCATCGGCGGCGAGCTCCGAGCACTGAGGTCGAAGACGAGGTTAGGACGGAGCTGCGGGGCCGTCCCGGCTTGAATCCAGCTGGCGAGGTCGATGTGGACGACCGCGGCGGTTCCTTTGGACTCGATGGGGGGACGCCGGTCGTCGCATCTACACTGGAGCCATGGCAGCGGCAACACCCGGATGTGGTGGAGAGGCATGGGGGATGGAGTAGAGAGCGGCAAGGAGGGGGAAGTGGATGAGGGGAGTGGAAGGGGAGCCCGAGGAGGCGCAGGGCTGGCTCCCTTATCCCTTCGTCGGCTGCTGGCGAGGTGGTCGGGTGGCGCATGCGGCACCCGATCGGCCGAATAGTGCGGGGTGGGAGAAGAAGACCGATGGGGGGATGGGCCACTGGGCTGGTCTGTTGGGCTTGGCCCGGGGGGACAAGGGCCTTTCCCCCCTTTTTCGATTCTTTTGCCTTTTTCCTTTTATTTCTTTTAAATAGTTTCTGTTTTTCTTTCTAATGTTATTTTATTTTTGTTTTGTTTTATAGAACATAACACTAGCCCCTAAATCAAGATTAGTAATTATGCCAGCCACAATAGTTTGGCACTTAAAATAAAATAGTTCATAAATGTTTGTTATTTTAGAGTCATTTAAATAATTATTTTAGCCATTGTTTCAATTATTTTAGGGTATTAAAATACTTTATAAAATATGAGTTTAACATGAAAAATAACCAGAGATTATTTGCCACACTTTGAACATTTTTGTTTGCATGTTTGAGCAATTTGAATTTTGGTCCTTAATTTGAATTTGAATTTGAATTATGCCTTGGATCAAATGAGGTTTAGCAACAGTAACGTGATGACATGGCACCATTAACTTGGGATTACTGTAGCTTAATTATCCGAGCGTTATAGTTGTGCACTCTCTAGACGGATAGATGTCGGCTCGAGTGTTGAAGAGTTGTTGTCTTCACCGAGGTAAACCTTCAGCAACCAAGAGTGATTGTGGCTCGTGAAGGCCGACCGAAGGTTTGGAGGTCACCGATGATGACCCGCAAGTATACGGGATAGTTGTAGCCTCTTTCGATAAGTAAGAGTGTCGAACCCAACGAGGACCTAAAGGTAGAACAAATACTCTCTCAAGTCCTATCGGCCACTGATACGACTCTACGCACGCTTGACGTTCGCTTTACCTAGAACAAGTATGAAACTAGAGGTACTTTGTAGGTGTGATAGGATAGGTTTCCAAGATAGTAAAGAACACGTAAATAAAAAGTAGGGGATGTTTAGATAAAGAAGCAATAAAGTAAATATAGCGAGTTGTGGAAAAGTGGTGATAGGAGTTGTGGAATTGCCCCTAAGCAATTGACTATGTTACTAGACCGGTAATCACTATTGCAATTCTATTTGAGGGAGAGGCATAAGCTAACATACTTTCTCTACTTGGATCATATGCACTTATGATTGGAACTCTAGCAAGCATCCGCAAATACTAAAGATTCATTAAGGTAAAACCCAACCATAGCATTAAAGTATCAAGTCCCCTTTTATCCCATACGCAAACAACCTACTTACTCGGGTTTGTGTTTCAATCACTCACGCAACCCACCATAAGCAAATCATAAACATATTGCAAACCCTACAGCGGGAATCCCTCACGCTTGCGCGACACGGAGGACACCATAGGACAGCACCAATAATAAAACATGCAACTCAAACCAATCATAGCAATTCATCAATCACCGATAGGACAATGGAAATCTACTCAGACATCATAGGATGGCAACACATCATTGGATAATAATATGAAGCATAAAGCACCATGTTCAAGTAGAGGGTACAGCGGGTTGCGGGAGAGTGGACCACTGTAGATAGAAGCGGGAAGGTGATGGAGATGTTGGTGAAGATGGCGGAGGTGTTCGTAAAGATCGCGGTGATGATGATGGGCCCCGGCGGCGTTCCGGTGCCACCGGAAGCAAGGGGGAGAGAGCCCCCCTTCTTTTTCTTCTTCCTTGACCTTCTCCCTAGATGGGAGAAGGGTTTCCCTTCTGGTCCTTGGCTCCCATGGCGTGGGAGGGGCGAGAGCCCCTCCGAGATTGGATCTATCTCTCTGTTTCTGCGTTCTCTGATTCTACCCCTTCACCATTTCTTAAATATCTGGAGATCCGTAATTCCGATTGGGGTGAATCTTTCGCCCAGATCTTTCTCATAAAATTAGCTTTCTTGCGCCAAAAGAAGAGAGTCAACCGCCTTACGGGTGGCCCACGAGAGCCCAGGCCGCGCCCAGGGGGGAGGGCGCGCCCCCCTGTCTCATGGCCACCCCGGACACCGTTTCGCGTTGATTTCACTTCCCAAAAATCATAAATATTCCAAAAAAAATCTCTGTCCGTTTTTATCCCGTTTGGACTCCGTTTGATATTGGGTTTCTGTGAAAAACATGCAACAGACAGGAACTGGCACTGGGCACTGGATCAATATGTTAGTCCCAAAAAATAGTATAAAAAGTTGCCAAAAGTATATGAAAGTTGAATAATATTGGCATGGAACAATCAAAAATTATAGATACGACGGAGACGTATCAGCATCCCCAAGCTTAATTCATGCTCGTCCTCGAGTAGGTAAATGATAAAAAAAGATAATTTTTGATGTGGAATGCTACCTAGCATAATCTTGAACATAAGTCTAATCATGGCATGAATATTAAGACACGAGTGATTCAAAGCAATAGTCTATCATTTGACATAGAAACAATAATACTTCAAGCGTACCAATAAAACAATCATGTCTTTTCAAAACAACATGGCCAAAGCAAGTTATCCCTACAAAATCATATAGTCTGGCTGTTGCTCTATCTTCATCACACAAAGTATTTAATCATGCACAACCCCGATGACAAGCCAAGCAATTGTTTCATACTTTAATAATCTCAAACTTTTCAACTTTCACGCAATACATGAGCGTGAGCCATGGACATAGCACTATAGGTGGAATAGAATATGATGGTGGGGGTTATGTGGAGAAGACAAAAAAGGGAGAAAGTCTCACATCGACTAGGCGTATCAATGGGCTGTGGAGATGCCCATCAATAGATATCAATGTGAGTGAGTAGGGATTGCCATGCAACGGATGCACTAGAGCTATAAATGTATGAAAGCTCAAACTGAAAACTAAGTGGGTGTGCATCCAACTTGCTTGCTCATGAAGACCTCGGGCATTTGAGGAAGCCCATCATCGGAATATACAAGCCAAGTTCTATAATGAAAATTCCCACTAGTATATGAAAGTGAAAGCATAGGAGGCTCTCTCTACGAAGAACATGGTGCTACACTGAAGCACAAGTGTGGTAAAAGGATAGTAACATTGCCCCTTCTCTCTTTTTCTCTCATTTTTTCTTTTATTTTTATTTTTTATTTTTTTTTCTTTTTGGTGGGCTTCTTTGGCCTCTTTTTTATTTGGGCTTCTTTGGCCTCTTTTATTTTTCATAAAGTCTGGAGTCTCATCCCGACTTGTGGGGGAATCATAGTCTCCTTCATCCTTTCCTCACTGGGCAATGCTCTAATAATGATGATCATCACACTTTTATTTACTTACAACTCAATATCTAGAACAAAGATATGACTCTATATGAATGCCTCCGGCGGTGTACCGAGATGTGCAATGATCTAGCATAGCAATGACATCAAAAAACGGACAAGCCATGAAAACATCATGCTAGCTATCTTACGATCATGCAAAGCAATATGACAATGAATGCTCAAGTCATGTATATGATGATGATGGAAGTTGCATGGCAATATCTCGGAATGGCTATGGAAATGCCATGATAGGTAGGTATGGTGGCTGTTTTGAGGAAGATATAAGGAGGCTTATGTGTGACAGAGCGTATCATATCACGGGGTTTGGATGCACCGGCGAAGTTTGCACCACATCTCGAGGTGAGAAAGGGCCATGCACGGTACCGAAGAGGCTAGCAATGATGGAAGGGTGAGAGTGCGTATAATCCATGGACTCAACATTAGTCATAAAGAACTCATATACTTATTGCAAAAATCTACAAGCCATTGAAAACAAAGTACTACGCGCATGCTCCTAGGGGGATAGATTGGTAGGAAAAGACCATCGCTCATCCCCGACCGCCACTCATAAGGAAGACAATCAATAAATAAAATTGTGCTCCAACTTCATCACAAAGCGGTTCACCATACGTGCATGCTACGGGAATCACAAACCTCAACACAAGTATTTCTACTAATCCACAACCACCCACTAGCATGACTCTAATATCACCACCTTTATATCGCAAAACTATTGCAAGGAATCAAACATATCATATTCAGCGATCTACAAGCTTATGTAGGATTTTATGACTAACCATGTGAATGACCAATTCCTGTCATCTCTCTAAATAGATATAAGTGAAGCAAGAGAGTTTAATTCTTTCTACAAAAGGTATGCCCACGCTCTAACAAATATAAGTGACGCAAAAGAGCATTCTACAAATGGTGGTTGTCTATATGAAGAGAAACAGGCAATCCAAACTTCAAATGATATAAGTGAAGCACATGAAGCATTCTATAAAGCCACACTCAAAAGATTTAAGTGAGGTGCAATGAGCATTCTATAAATCAACCAAGGACTATCTCATACCAGCATGGTGCATAAAAGAAAAGTGAAAACTAAATGCAAAATACGCTCCAAGACTTGCACATAATGCATGAACGAAACGAATTCAAAAACATACCGATACTTGTTGAAGAAAGAGGGGATGCCTTCCGGGGCATCCCCAAGCTTAGACGCTTGAGTCACCTTGAATATTTACTTGGGGTGCCTCGGGCATTCCCAAGCTTGAGCTCTTGCCTCTCTTCCTTTTCCACATATCGAGACATCCTCGATTAGACACTACATCCACACAAAACTCCAACAGAAAACTCGGTAAGATCCGTTAGTATAATAAAGCAAATCACCACTCTAAGTACTGTTGCACACCAATTCAAATTTTGTTTTTGCATTGCGTCTACTGTAACATAAATTTTTCATGGCTTAATCCACTGATATAAATTGATAGATTCATCAAAACAAGCAAACTATGCATCAAAAACAGAATCTGTCAAAAACATAACAGTCTGTAGGAATCTGAACATCCACCATACTTATGGTACCCCAAAAATTCTACCAAAATTCGGAAAAATAAAAACGTTGTACAGCAAGACAGTGCAAAAGGAATCAGAACCAATTGACGTTCCAGGTAAAAATGTAAAATCGCGCACTACAGCCAAAGTTTCTGCCCTGCACCGTACAAACCAACAAGCATTGTAAACATCCTAAAGGCAAACCTTGGCACATTATTTTTATAATACAATGGAATTATACAAGGGGATAATTATTTTTGTTAAAAAGTTTCTATAATCAAGATTCACAAAGTTTCCGTGAGCATGAACAAAGTTCAAGGAGCTCTCCCACTTCAACAATGCTTGTCTTTCTCACTTTCACTTTCCTTTTTGAAAAAGTTTTTAGGTTCCCCTGTTTATTTTTGTGTTTTTAAAGTATATGAAAGCACTCAACAGAAATAAATGACTCTCTAAAACTTCCGGGTTGTCTCCCTGGCAGCGCTTTCTTTAAAGCCATTAAGCTAGGCATTTAGTGCTCAAGTAATGAATTCACCCGGATCCCAAGGTATATCAAAGCCAATTTTAATTAACAATGATTTAATTTAGTAGTGAGCACAAAATAACATATATCATGCAACAACGAAGTCTAACTCTCTTCCTATGCATCGGCATGTCATAAAAGAACAATTCATGCACACATAGTAAAGGCCAATGCATAGTATAAGCAGTTTCTTGCAATTTTATCGTGTTGGAAACATAAAGAGGCGGAGATAAAGTTCCTCTCTCATAATAATTTCAAGTGGGAGCAGCAAGCACATGCATATTACATTCATCAAAATCATCATATGCAATGGTAAAAGGCAACCCATCAATATAATCCTTAATAAGCACAAACTTCTCCGATAAAGTGTGGTAGGGAGAATTCAAAAAGATATTAGGACTATCATACGTGGGTGCAATAGCAACAATTTCATGTTTAACATAAGGAACTATAGCAAGTTCATCTCCATAAGCATAATTCATATTGGCATCTTGGCCACAAGCATAGCAAGCATCATCAAAAAGGGATATTTCAAACAAATTCAAGGGATCATAGCAATCATAATAGCAATCATCCTTCGGTAAGCACGAAGAGGAATTAAATAATGTATGAGTTGGAGGGTTACTCTTATTAGAAGGTGGGCACGGGTAGCTAATCCGCTCTTCCTCCTTTTGTTCTTCGCTCTCCTCATCATCTTTTTCATCCAATGAGCTTACTGTTTCATCAATTTCTTCTTCCATAGCTTCCTGCAAAATATTAGTCTCTTCTTGGACAGCGGAGAAGTCCTCAATATATGGTTTAACATAGGCATTAGAAGCATAATTATCATAACAATATTTGTAAAGAGTAGCATCATACTTTTCAATCAAAGAGGCAATCTCATAAGCACCTTTAAAAGCAACAAATTCTTCAATTTGTTGAACATCATAGTAATTGTAAACACCCTTAGCATACGAAGATACGATTCCATTATCACTAAACAAGCATTGATAGGGTAGGTGTTTCTTAGGGTCTTCAGAACAACAAGTAAACTCATATATTTCACATAAATTCCAAGCATAGCATTGTAAACGTTAAATTTGATCCCGTAATAGTTTCCCTTTTTCAGATATACAGTTTCGCACAAAACAAGCATGCTCATCTAAAGATTTGCCCTCAACTAAACTGGTGGGGGTTTCAGCACGAGCACAAAGGGATCGAGATGATCCAAGTAAAAAGCTTCAGGAGTGTGCTAGATTTTGAGTGGTTCTTCAACCACTGGTTCAGTAGGTACAACTGATTTTTTTAGTATTTTGCGTTTCCTACCCATAGCTAAAGATAGAAAACAACTAACAACAGCAAATAAAAATTACTTAGTGATAAAGCAAACAAGCACACACAAGAATATTCACCCCACGCTATGACTCCTCAGCAACGGCGCCAGAAAAAGGTCTTGATGACCCACAAGTATACGGGATAGTTGTAGCCTCTTTCGATAAGTAAGAGTGTCGAATCCAACGAGGAGCTAAAGGTAGAACAAATACTCTCTTAAGTCCTATCGGCCACTGATACGACTCTACGCACGCTTGACGTTCGCTTTACCTAGAACATGTATGAAACTAGAGGTACTTTGTAGGTGTAATAGGATAGGTTTGCAAGATAGTAAAGAACACGCAAATAAAAAGTAGGGGATGTTTAGATAAAGAAGCAATAAAGTAAATATAGCGAGTGTGGAAAAGTGGTGATAGGAGTTGTGGAATTGCCCCTAAGCAATTGACTATGTTACTAGATCGGTAATCACTATTGCAATTCTATTTGAGGGAGAGGCATAAGCTAACATACTTTGTCTACTTGGATCATATGCACTTATGATTGGAACTCTAGCAAGCATCCGCAAATACTAAAGATTCATTAAGGTAAAACCCAACCATAGCATTAAAGTATCAAGTCCCCTTTTATCCCATACGCAAACAACCTACTTACTCGGGTTTGTGTTTCAATCACTCACGCAACCCACCATAAGCAAATCATAAACATATTGCAAACCCTACATGGGGAATCCCTCACGCTTGCGCGACACGGAGGGCACCATAGGACAGCACCAATAATAAAACATGCAACTCAAACCAATCATAGCAATTCATCAATCACCGATAGGACAATGGAAATCTACTCAGACATCATAGGATGGCAACACATCATTGGATAATAATATGAAACATAAAGCACCATGTTCAAGTAGAGGGTACAGCAGGTTGCGGGAGGGTGGACCGCTGTAGATAGAAGGGGGAAGGTGATGGAGATGTTGGTGAAGATGGCGGAGGTGTTGGTGAAGGTTGCGGTGATGATGATGGCCCCCGGCGGCGTTCCGGCGCCACCGAAAGCAAGGGGGAGAGAGCCCCCCTTCTTCTTCTTCTTCCTTGACCTTCTCCCTAGATGGGAGAAGGGTTTCCCCTCTGGTCCTTGGCTCCCATGGCGTGGGAGGGGCGAGAGCCCCTCCGAGATTGGATCTATCTCTCTGTTTCTGCGTTCTCTGATTCTACCCCTTCACTGTTTCTTAAATATCCGGAGATCCGTAACTCCGATTGGGGTGAATCTTTCGCCCAGATCTTTCTCATAAAATTAGCTTTCTTGCACCAAAAGAAGAGCGTCATCCGCCTTACGGGTGGTCCACGAGAGCCCAGACCGCGCCCAGGGGGAGGGCGCGCCCCCTGTCTCGTGGCCACCCTGGACACCGTTTCGCGTTGATTTCACTTCCCAAAAATCATAAATATTTCAAAAAAAATCTTCGTCCATTTTTATTCCGTTTGGACTCCGTTTGATATTGGGTTTCTGCGAAACAAAAAAACATGCAACAGACAGGAACTGGCACTGGGCACTGGATCAATATGTTAGTCCTAAAAATAGTATAAAAAGTTGCCAAAAGTATATGAAAGTTGAATAATATTGGCATGGAACAATCAAAAATTATAGATACCACGGAGACGTATCAGCCGACAAGTATCTACCACAAGTGAAATCAACTATAGTTTGATCAGCTCTGAGTTAAAGGAGAATAGGGCGAAGAGAGTTTATCTGCCGTGTTAAATCACAACCCCTCCAACTAGACGTAGTCCTTTGGTATAGGGGCGAACTGGTACACCAAATCTCTCTATCGCCATTGAGCACCACTGGTTCAATTTACTTCACTGCATTATTTTCAGCAGTTTACATTTGATCCCTTTGATGATAGTTTATCTGATCATCCATTCCTTGTTGCGTATCATTCATATCTATAATATCTATCATTCCCTTCAGTTATCATTCGTTGCCCACATTGTTACTTTCTTGTCATTCTGTTATGATGTCTTAGTCCTTGTCCTCATTATGTGTTGTGAGCATATTCATCATCTTATCTATATCTCAAAGTTATATATCGCATTTCATTTCTAGCTCTCTGTCATGATATTATATGTGTTAGCATATTGCATTATCGTCATTATCATCAAGCCTGTTGTATCGTATGCTCGAACCATTATTGAATCCTACATCGATAGTTTGTTCCTCAATAGTATGCTTGATTGAGTTCGTGTGTACCGAACCTTATTTCCGCTGCTGTGTTTGGGGTCATTTCGAAATATTCAAAGAATTTTTGAATCTCCCATTCACCCCCCTCTGGTCGATATACTCTCAGTCCTAACAGTTTCCATCATGGCACTCCTAGGTCTGACAAGCACGGCCCACTGGTAAATTATCATGGGGGTCCTCGGCCCGGCCTACCTAGTCAGGATACGTCATGGCTCACATCCCCTAGCCCAGGACACCATCAGTCATGTACGATGAAGATAGTGACGAGGACTTCAACATACTGAAGTGGTGGAAAGAACACAAGATTACTGTGATATCCGGATAATTAAGCTACAGTAATCCTCTGCTAATGAAGCCACGTCACCACGATTTTACTGTTGTTAGACTCTCGTTGATCCGAAATGGTTCAAATTCAAATTTAAAGCAAATTCAAAAATAAAAGTTTTCAAATGTCAAAACTAAAATGTGCAAACTGTGGCAAATAAATCATAAGTATTATTAGTGAAGAAACCAAAGTTTCATAAAATGTTTAAGTGCTCAAAAGTAGTTAGAACGGTGGCTTAAACAATATTAAAAATGCCTTTTAAAATTTCTAGAATAGCAAACTACTTTAAATAAAGTCCAAACTTTTTGTGGTACTGTAAATAATTGCATCTCGAATTGTGGGCCAAGTCTCATTTTTTCTTAAAGGTCATTTGCTATTGGAAAAGAAATTAAAACAGAAACTATAAAAGAAAAATATGAAAGAAATGAAAAGGAGGAGGACCTAAGCTACTGGGCTCGTTAGCCCACCTAACTAAAGGCCGGCCCAGCCTGTCACCCCTGCACCCCTCCCTGTTCACAGGGAGTCGTGGATGCCGGCGATGGCTGCCACAGCCGAGGGCGATGTCGTGGCGCCCATCCACCGTGCCCCCCTCCTATATCTACTCGGAGCCGTCCCCCGAAACCCTAACGCCCCTGCTTCTCCCACTTCGCCCCTCCCTCTCACCCTCTTGTCGATCTGGAAGAAGCCCGTGCCGCCACCGCCATGGACGACCTCGTCCTCGTGCCGACCGAGCTCCCCGGCGCCTGAGACCTCGTCCATCTTCTCCGTCGTCGTCCACTACTTCGTCTACGTCCACGGATCGAGCCGGAACATGCTGAGTCGAGCGGAATGAGATCTTCTTCCACAACCGGCAACCGCGGCGCCACCGTCGATTCCGGCGCCCTCTGCTGCTTCGTGACCTCGATGAGCCTTTCTTGAGCTCCACGGTGAGCGTGCGGTCCTAACCCCTCTGTTCCCCCTCCGTTTCCCTGCCCGTATCCGCCGACACCATCTATGCGGAGCTCCTCCCCGTCGCTAGCATCACCATCGTAGCCACCACACGCATCGTTCACGCTCAAGCCGTGCACCGTGCTCCTGGGTCTCGTACGAGTCCAACGAGCCCTCTGGCTCGCTCGCTTCCCGCAATAGTGATGGGCTCGTCCAGCTCCCGCTCCGGCGCCGTCGTTGTCGACGCCGAGCCCGACTCCGACCTCCCCTGCTGCGGCCACTAGCACAGGTTGACGCACGGCACTGTCCACGTCCAATCCCCACGGGCCACACGTCAAATGGGCGCCGAAGCGCCGATTCCGAGCACCACCGTCGTCGCGCCGTGAGCCTCGCTCCCGCGCCGTCCGTGTGCGCGCCCGCCTCGCCCCGGCCACTCCCCTGCTGCCTTCCTCGCGCGCCCTCGCCAGCTCCTCGCCGCGTCTGCTGCTTCTGCTGCGGCCGCTACTGCTTGCCGCGGCTGCTGCTCTACCACTACTATTCCCCTGCGCTGCTACTGATCATGCGACTGCCACTGCTTGCTGCTTGTGTTGTCGCTGCTGCTTGCTTTGTTGCTGTCGCTGCTACTCTGTACTGCTTCTGCTGCTAGCGTCGCGCCATGCCTAGCTGTTGTTTGCTGGTCGCTCCGATAGTCCGGCGTGCGTAGCTGCGAAGTTGTTTGCTGAAGAAATAACTGACGAAACTGAACTACATTAGAGAGCTTGCCCCGTCCAAACATGGTCATGTGTTATGTGTGCGTTTGTGTGCCCAGCCGTGAGAACGGCTTGTGCCATTGCACATATGGCTTGTGCCATTGCACATATGGCCGGCCCAGTTAGTTTATTTTAGCACTAATTAGACTAACTAACCTCCTATGACATGTGGAGCCCCATAGCTAATTTATCTAATCAACTAGAATAGTTTAGTTACTGGCTATGACATGTAGGACCCCTCCACCACTAATTAAACTTGTTTAAATAATTTATTAACCCATAAGTCATTGACAAGTAGGCCCCACAACCAATATTCACACTTTGACCAGGTCAACCTATAACGGTTGAGTTGCTGACTGTGTATGCTGACTCAGCCACTGGACCTCACGTGTCATTCTAGTATGCTAGCTAAAACCGGGTATAAAAAGTATCTCACTATTTAATTTTCGAATTAATAATGATTTCTGAATATTGCTAAAACTTTAGAAATTCATAGAAAATAATCCGTAACTCGGATGAAAAGGTTTTATACCTGAAAGTTGCTCAGAGCGACGAGACGAATCCAAACGCGCGGTCCGTTCATCTGTCACATGCCCCTATCATAGCGAACATGCAACCGTCCCCTCTCTTTCATCTATCCGAAAAATGCCAAACTTCGGGAAAACTTCTCCGGATGTTTTCCCCCTTCGCCGTTATCGTGTAGCCTCGCGTTAGTTCAGCCCTAGCGCTGCTTATTGTCTTGTCATGCATAGTATTGCACTTGTTTGCTCTATATTTACTCTTTCGTCCCCCTCTTCTCTTCGGTAGACCCCGTGACCGCTGCTGATGCCCCTATGATCGACTACGTCGACGACGCCCCTTCTTCCCTTTCAGCGAAACTTTCAGGCAAGCCCCCCCTTTGATCATCCCGATATCGCCCATTCCATTCTCTCATGTTTGCATTAGATTTTGCTAATGTTATTGATTGCTCCTATTCTGATGCATAGCTTGCTTTTGTAACCTGCTATTGTACCTTACCTGCTTACCCTAAACTACTTAGTATAGGTTGGCTAGTGATCCATCAGTGACCCCCACTTGTCCTTGTTGCCCCTGCTTCATCATCGACGCCTCGATCAACATGATCGCCGACCAGAGCCCGACACCTCACATCACATCACGCCCTTCTTGTTGCTCGACTCTGGCCTTTACGCACTAACCACCACGCGAGAATAGTTATGGGCCTCGACGTCGCAGTATCAGCCGAAGCTTTGTCAGATGTCCAGTTCAGCAGTGCGGCACGGTCGGATCGTGCTGGCCATCCGAGGCGGTGCTGGTATTCACCCTGCGCGTAACGACCCGGAATGCTGCGGGTGATTTGCCGTTTCATGAAGTATCCCTTCTTGCCCTTGCCCTTCTTGAAACTAGTGGTTTCACTAACCATCAACAATTGATGCTCCTTGATTTCTACTTTCGCGGTGTCAAACATCACGAATATCTCAAGGATCATCATATCTATCCCTGATATGTTATAGTTCATCACGAAGCTCTAGCAGCTTGGTGGCAATGACTTTGGAGAAACATCACTATCTCATTTGGAAGATCAACTCCCACTCGATTCAAGTGATTGTTGTACTCAAACAATTTGAGCACAAACTCAACGATTGAGCTTTTCTCCCTTAGTTGCAGGCTAAGAAACTCGCCGGAGGTCTCACACCTCTTCACGTGGGCACGAGCCTGAAATCCCAATTTCAGCCCTCGAAACATCTCATATGTTCCGCGACGTTTCGAAATCGTCTTTGGTGCCTCAACTCTAAACCGTTTAACTGAACTATCACGTAGTTATCAAAACGTGTATGTCAGATGTTCGCAACATCCACATACGACGTTCGAGGTTCAGCACACTGTGCGGTGCATTAAGGACATAAGCCTTCTACGAAGCAACGAGGACAATCCTCAGTTTACGGACCCTAGTCCGCATAATTTCTACTATCAACTTTCAACTGAATTTTCTCTAGGAACAATATCTAAACAGTAGAACTAAAGCGCGAGCTTATGACATAATTTGCAAAGATCTTTTGACTATGTTCAGGATAATTAAGTTCATCTTATGAACTCCCACTCAGATAGACATCCCTCCAGTCATCTAAGGGATTACATGATCCGAGTCAACTAGGCTGTGTCCGATCATCACGTGAGACGGACTAGTCATCATCAGTGAACATCTTCATGTTGATCGTATCTACCATACGACTCATGCTCGACCTTTCGGTCTCTTGTGTTCCGAGGCCATGTCTATACATGCTAGGCTCGTCAAGTCAACCTAAATGTTTTGCGTGTGTAAATCTGGCTTACACCCGTTGTATGTGAACGTTAGAATCTATCACACCCGATCATCATGTGGTGCTTCGAAACAACGAACTTTTGCAACGGTGCACAGTTAGGGGGAACACTTTCTTGAAATTTTATGAGGGATCATCTTATTTACTACCGTCGTTCTAAGCAAATAAGATGCAAAAACATGATAAACATCACATGCAATCAAAAAGTGACATGATATGGCCAATATCATTTTGCTCCTTTTGATCTCCATCTTCGGGGCTCCATGATCATCATCGTCACCGGCATGACACCATGATCTCCATCATCATGATCTCCATCATCGTGTCTCCATGAAGTTTTCTCGCCAACTATTACTTCTACTACTATGGCTAATGGTTTAGCAATAAAGTAAAGTAATTACATGGCATTGTTCATTGACACGCAGGTCATACAATAAATTAAGACAACTCCTATGGCTCCTGCTGGTTGTCATACTCATCGACATGCAAGTCGTGATTCCTATTACAAGAACATGATCAATCTCATACATCACATATCATTCATCACATTCTTTTGGCCATATCACATCACATAGCATACCCTGCAAAAGCAAGTTAGACGTCCTCTAATTGTTGTTTGCATGTTTTACGTGGCTGCTATGGGTTTCTAGCAAGAACGTTTCTTACCTACGCAAAAACCACAACGTGATATGTCAATTGCTATTTACCCTTCATAAGGACCCTTTTCATCGAATCCAATCCGACTAAAGTGGGAGAGACTGGCACCCGCTAGCCACCATATGCAACAAGTGCATGTCAGTCGGTGGAACCTGTCTCACGTAAGCGTACGTGTAAGGTCGGTCCGGGCCACTTCATCCCACAATACCGTCGAAACAAGATTGGACTAGTAACGGTAAGCATATTGAACAAAATCAACGCCCACAACAACTTATGTTTTACTCGTGCATAGAAACTACGCATAGACCTAGCTCTGGTACCACTGTTGGGGAACGTAGCAGAAACTCAAAATTTTCTACGCATCACAAAGATCAATCTACGGAGTAATCTAGCAACGAGGGAAAGGGGAGTGCATCTACATACCCTTGTAGATCGCTAAGCGGAAGCGTTCAAGTGAACGGGGTTGATGGAGTCGTACTCGTCGTGATCCAAATCACCGATGATCCTAGTGCCGAACGAATGGCACCTCGCGTTCAACACACATGCAGCCCGGTGACGTCTCCCATGCCTTGATCCAGCAAGGAGAGAGGGAGAGGTTGGGGAAGACTCCGTCCAGCAGTAGCACGACGGCGTGGTGGTGATGAAGGAGCGTGGCAATCCTGCATGGCTTCGCCAGGCACCGCGGGAGAGGAGGAGGACTTGGGAGAGGGGGAGGGCTGCGCCAGAACTTGGGTGCGGCTGCCCTCCCACCCACACATATATATAGGGGCAAGGGAGAGGGGGGCCGGCCTCCTCAGATCCAATTTGAGGAGGGGACGGCAGCCAAGGGGGGGAGGAGTGCCTCCCAAGTCAAGTGGAGGCCCTCCCCCTTAGGGTTTCCCCTCTCCCATGCGCATGGGCCTTGGGGGGGCTGGTGCCATTAAGGCTAGGGCGCCCCTTTACAGACCATGCTGTTGTATTGGACATGGTGGAACATTTTCCGGACCTCCGGACCCCTCCGGAATCCTCCGAAACCTTCCGAAAGCTTCCCGGTACAATACCAGAAAAAACCGAACTTTTCCCGGAACCCGAACAACAACTTTCCATATATAAATCTTTACCTCCGGACCATTTCGGAACTCCTCGTGACGTCCGGGATCTCATCCGGGACTCCGAACAACATTCGGTAACCACATACAAACTTCCTTTATAACCCTAGCGTCATCGAACCTTAAGTGTGTAGACCCTACGGGTTTGGGAGACACGTAGACATGACCGAGACAACTCTCCGGCCAATAACCAACAGCGGGATCTGGATACCCATGTTGGCTCCCACATGTTCCACGATGATCTCATCGGATGAACCACGATGTCGAGGATTCAATCAATCCCGTATTCAATTCCCTTTGTCTAGCGATATTGTACTTGCCCGAGATTCGATTGTCGGTATCCCGATACCTTGTTCAATCTCGTTACCGGCAAGTCTCTTTACTCGTTCCATAACACATCATCCCGTGATCAACCCCTTGGTCACATTGTGCACATTATGATGATGTCCTACCGAGTGGGCCCAGAGATACCTTTCCGTCACACGGAGTGACAAATCCCAGTCTTGATTCATGCCAACCCAACAGACACTTTCGGAGATACCCATAGTGCACCTTTATAGCCACCCAGTTATGTTGTGACGTTTGGTACACCCAAAGCATTCCTACGGTATCCAGTAGTTGCACAATCTCATGGTCTAAGGAAAAGATACTTGACATTTAGAAAAGCTTTAGCATACGAACTACACGATCTTTGTGCTAGGCTTAGGATTGGGCCTTGTCCATCACTTCTACTAATGATGTGATCCCGTTATCAACGACATCCAATGTCCATGGTCAGGAAACCATAATCATCTATTGATCAACGAGCTAGTCAACTAGAGGCTTACTAGGGACATGGTTTTGTCTATGTACCCACACATGTATCTGAGTTAACTATCAATACAATTATAGCATGGATAATAAACAATTATCATGAACAAGGAAATATAATAATAATAATAACTAATTTATTATTGCCTCTAGGGCATATTTCCAACAAAAAATAATAATACTTCAAGCATACTAATCAAAGCAATCATGTCTTCTCAAAATAACATGGCAAAAGAAAGTCCATCCCTACAAAATCATATAGTTAGGCTATGCTTCATTTTCGTCACACAAAGATGTTCCCAACTTCTATACCCCCGATGACAAGCCAAGCAATTGTTTCATACTTAAATAATCTCAAACTTTTTCAACCTTCACGCAATACATGAGCGTGAGCCATGGATATAGCACTATGGGTGGAATAAAATATGATGATGGGGATTGTGCGGAGAAGACAAAAAAGGAGAAAGTCTCATGTTGACCAGGCTAATCAACGGGCTATGGAGATGCCCATCAATTGATGTCAACATGAGGAGTAGGGATTGCCATGCAACGGATGCACTAGAGCTATGGATGCTCAACAAAAGAAAACTAGTGGGTGTGCATCCAACTTGCTTGCTCACGAAGGCCTAGGGCATTTTGAGGAAGCCCATTGTAGCAATATACAAGCCAAGTTCTATAATGAAAAATTCCCACTAGTATATGAAAGTGATAACACATGAGACACACTACATGAAAAACAAGGTGCTACTTTGAAGCACAATATATGAGACTCTCTACATGAAGAACAAGGTGCTACTTTGAAGCACAAGTGTGGAAAAAGAGATAGTAGCATGCCCTTTTCTTTCTTTATTTTTTATTTTTTTGGGCCTTTTTTTTGGGCAATGCTCTAATAATGATGATCATCACACTTCTATTGATTACAACATAAGGATTACAACTCGAAACTTAGAACAAGATATGACTCTATATGAATGCCTCCGGTGGTGTACCGGGATGGTGCAATGAATCAAGAGTGACATGTATGGAAAATAATGCATGGTGGCTTTGCCACAAATACGATGTCAACTACAAGATCATGCAATGGCAATATGACAAAAGTAATGCATGTCATGATGATGATGGTGGTGGAAGTTGCATGGCAATATATCTCGAAATGGCTATGAAAATGCCATAATAGGTAGGTATGGTGGCTGTTTTGAGGAAGATATAAGGAGGTTTATGTGTGATAGAGCGTATCGTATCACGGGGCTTGAATGCACCGGCGGAGTTTGCACCAACTCTCAAGGTGAGAAAGGGCAATGCACGGTACCGAAGAGACTAGCAATGGCGGAAAGGTGAGAGTGCGTATAATTCATGGACTCAACATTAGTCAAAAGAACTCATATACTTATTGCAAAAATTTAGAAGTCATCAAAAATTCAAGTACTATGCGCATGCTCCTAGGGGGATAGATTGGTAGGAAAAGACCATCGCTCGTCCCTGACCGCGACTCATAAGGATGCACAAGCCAGGTACACTTCATGTTTCAAATTTGTTACATAACTTTAACCATACGTACATGCTACGGGACTTGCAAACTTCAACATAAGTATTTCTCAAATTCATAATCACCCAACTAGCATGACTTTAATATTATCACCTCCATATCTCAAAACAATTATCAAGCATCAAACTTATCTTAGTATTCAACGCACTCAAAAGAAAGGTTCACATATCTTGAACACCAAGTATATTAACATTAAGCAAATTACCATGCTATTAACGACTCTCATAATAATCTAAGTGAAGCATGAGAGTTCATCTATTTCTTCAAAATAAAACTACCACCATGCTCTAAAAGATATAAGTGAAGCACTAGAGCAAAAGCTATCACGCTCAAAAGATATAAGTGAAGCACATAGGGTGTTCTCACAAATTCCAATTCATGTATGGCTCTCTCTCATTAAAGAATTTCAGGTCTTGATACTTATTCAAACAGCAAGCAAAGCTAAATAAAACTACAATGCAAGGATAGCACAACTCATGTGAAGAAGCAAAAACTTAGGCTCAACCGATACTAACCGATAGTTGTTGAAGAAGAAAGGTGGGATGCCTACCGGGGCATCCCCAAGCTTAGATGCTTGAGACTTCTTGAAATATTATCTTGGGGTGCCTTGTGCATCCCCAATCTTGAACTTTTGTGTCTCCTTAATTCCTCTCATATCATGGTTTCTCTTTTTATCAAAAGCTTTATTCACAACAAACTCAAAAAGAACTCGTGAGATAGGTTAGTATAAACCAATGCAAAACCTTATCATATTCTACTGTAACAAATCACTTAAATTATTATTCAATGTTTCATACTAAATGCCTCTTTATATTTAATACTCCTATCTTCAAATAGAATCATTAAACAAGCAAACATATGCAAACAATGCAACCATAACAGCAATCTGCCAAAACAGTACAGTCTGTAAAGAATGCAAGAGTATCAATACTTCCCTGACTCCAAAAATTATGAACTAAAATTCCCACTGTAATAAATTTATCAAAGCTCAACATGCAAAAAGATTCAACGTTAGACCATGCTCTGACTTTTCTAGGGAATTTTTTCAACAGCGGTAAACTTTCTGTTTTCAAACAGCAACATGCAAACTAGCAAAATAAGCATGGCAAAGGCTATCCTTGACTTTTTTATTGAAATAAAGAGGCAAAACATTTCTAACTAACAGAAAGCAAAAACTAACAAAATAAAATAACACTCCAAGCAAAACACATATCATGTGGTGAATAAAAATATAGCTCCAAGTAAAGTTACCGATGAACGAAGACGAAAGAGGGGATGCCTTCCGGGGCATCCCCAAGCTTAGTTGCTTGGTTGTCCTTGAATATTACCTTGGGGTGCCTTGGGCATCCCCAAGCTTAGGCTCTTTCCACTCCTTATTCCATAGTCCATTGAATCTTTACCCAAAACTTGAAAAATTCAACCACACAAAACTCAAAACAAAACTCGTAAGCTCCGTTAGTATAAGAAAATAAAACCACCACTTAGGTACTGTAATGAACTCATTCTAAATTCATATTGGTGTAATATCTACTGTATTCTAACTTTTCTATGGTTCACACCACTTAATACTAGCCATAGATTCATCAAAACAAGCAAACAACACATAGAAAACAGAATCTGTCAAAAACAGAACAGTCTGTAGTAATCTGTATAAAACGTATACTTCTGAAACCCCAAAAATTATGCAATAAATTGCTGGACCTGGTCAATTTTTTTATTAATCATATACAAAAAGAATCAACCTAAAAGAACTCTTCAGTAAAAAATGGCAGCTAATCTCGTGAGCGCTAAAGTTTCTGTTTTTCACAGCAAGATCATATAAACTTTACCCAAGTCTTCCAAAAGTTTCTACTTGGCACTTTATTGAAACAAAAACTATAAAACATGATTAATACAGTAGCATAATCATGTGGACACACAAAAACAGAAAGGATAAATATTGGGTTATCTCCCAACAAGCGCTTTTCTTTAATGCCTTTTAGCTAGGCATGATGATGACAATGATGCTCACATAAAAGATAAGAATTGGAACATAACGGGAGCATCTTGAAGCACATGACTAGCACATTTAAGTCTAACCCACTTCCTATGCATAGGGATTTTGTGAGCAAACAACTTATGGGAATAGTAATCAACTAGCATAGGATGGCACAACAAGCATAGCTTCAAGAATTTAAGCACATAGAGAGGAAACTTGACATTATTGCAATTCCTACAAGCATATGTTCCTCTCTCATAATAATTTTCAGTAGCATCATGAATGAATTCAACAATATAACCAGCACCTAAAGCATTATTTTCATGATCTACAAGCATAAAAAAATTTCTACTCTTCGCATAAGCAAACTTCTTCTTTATAGCATACGTATCATCACAATAATCATCATAGATAGGAGGCATGCTTTCATCATAGTAAATTTGCTTATCAAAGCTTGGGGGACAAAAAATATCATCTTCATCAAACATAGCTTCCCCAAGCTTGTGGCTTTGCATATCATTAGCATCATGGATATTCAAGGAATTCATACTAACAACATTGCAATCATGCTCATCATATAAAAACATTCTATATATTTCTTCTTCTAGTACTTGAGCACAATTATCCTTTCCATCATACTCACGAAAGATATTTAAAAGGTGAAGCGTATGAGACAAACTCAACTCCATTTTTTTTTGTAGTTTTCTTTTATAAACTAGACTAGAGCTAAAACAAGAAACAAAAAGATTCGATTGCAAGATCTAAAGATATACCTTCACTTACCTAGCGTCCTAGCCTCCCCGGCAACGGCGCCAGAAAAGAGCTTGATGTCTACTACACAACCTTCTTCTTGTAGACGTTGTTGGGCCTGCAAGTGCACATGTTTGTAGAACAGTAGCAAATTTCCCTCAAGTGGATGACCTAAGGTTTATCAATCCGTAGGAGGCGTAGGATGAAGATGGTCTCTCTCAAGCAACCCTGCAACCAAATAACAAAAAGTCTCTTGTGTTCCCAACACACCCAATACAATGGTAAATTGTATAGATGCACTAGTTCGGCAAAGAGATGAAGATACAAGTGCAAAATAGATAGTAGATATGGGTTTTTGTAATCTGAAATAATAAAAACAGCAAGGTAACGAGCGGTAAAAGTGAGCGTAAACGGTATTGCAATGGTAGGAAACAAGGCCTAGGGTTCATACTTTCACTAGTGTAAGTTCTCTCAACAATAATAACATAGATAGAACATATGACAAGCCCTCAACATGCAACAAAGAGTCACTCCAAAGCCACTAATAGCGGAGAACAAACGTAGAGATTATGGTCGGGTACGAAACCACCACAAAGTTATTCGTTCGGATCGATCTATAAAAGAGTTCGTACTAGAATAACACCTTAAGACACAAATCAACCAAAAACCTAATGTCACCTAGATACTCCGTTGTCACCTCAAGTATCCGTGGGCATGATTATACGATATGCATCACACAATCTCAGATTCGTCCAACCAACATAAAAGTACTTCAAAGAGTGCCCCAAAGCTACTACCGGGGAGTCAAGAACGTGTGCCAACCCCTATGCATAGGTTCCCAAGGGTCAAGAAACCCGCAAGTTGATCACCAAAACATACATCAAGTGGATCAATAGAATAACCCATTGTCACCACGGTTATCCCACGCAAGACATACATCAAGTGTTCATAAAAGACTCAATCCGATAAGATAACTTCAAAGGGGAAACTCAATTCATCACAAGAGAGTAGAGGGGGAGAAACATCATAAGATCCAACTACAATAGCAAAGCTCGGGATACATCAAGATCGTGCCATAGAGGAACACGAGAGAGAACACGAGAGAGAGAGAGAGGGACCAAACACATAGCTACTGGTACATACCCTCAGCCCCGAGGGTGAACTACTCCCTCCTCGTCATGGATAGCGCCGGGATGATGAAGATGGCCTCCGGTGATGGGATCCCCCTCCGGCAGGGTGCCGGAACAGGGTCCCGATTGGTTTTTGGTGGCTACAGAGGCTTGCGGCGGCGGAACTCCCGATCTATCTTCTGTTCTGGAAGTTTTAGGGTATGTATATATGGGTGAAAGGAGAACGTCGGTGGAGCTACGGGGGCCCCACGAGGCAGGGGGGCGCGCCCAGGGGGGAGGGCGCGCCCAGGGGGAGGGCGTGCCCCCCACCCTCGTGAGCACCTCCCGTATCTTCTGACGTGGGGTCCAAGTCCATCAGGTGGGTTTCCTTCTAAAAATAACTTCTCCAGTTGATTTCGTTCCGTTTTGACTCCGTCTGATATTCCTTTTCCTCGAAACACCGAAATAGGCATAAAATAGCAAATCTGGGCTGGGCCTCCGGTTAATAGGTTAGTCCCAAAAATAATATAAAAGTGGATAATAAAGCCCAATATTGCCTAAAACAGTAGATAAAAGTAGCATGGAGCAATCAAAAGTTATAGATACGTTGGAGACGAATCAGTGGGTCATCAAGAACATTCTCTAACCTAGACAAGTTGTCTCCAACGAGGTTCTCAGCTCCCTTTCTGTCAATAATATGCAAATCAAATTCTTGGAGCAAGAGAACCCATCTAATGAGTCTAGGCTTAGCATCTCTCTTTTCCATAAGATATTTAATAGCAGCATGATCAGTGTGAATAATAACTTCGGAATCAACAATATAAGGTCTAAACTTATCACATGCAAACACATTTGCTAAGAACTCTTTTTGGTAGTAGCATAATTTCTCTGGGCAGTATCAAGAGTCTTACTAGCATACTGGATAACATTCAATTTCTTATCAACTCTTTGCCCTAGAACAGCAGCTACAGCATAATCACTAGCATCACACATAATTTCAAAGGGTAAATTCCAATCAGGTGGCTGAACAATCGGTACAGTGATCAAAGCTTTCTTAAGTATTTCAAATGCTTCTACACAATCATCATGAAAGACAAAAGGAATATCTTTTTGCAATAAATTAGTCAGAGGCCTAGAGATTTTAGAAAAGTCCTTAATGAATCTCCTATAAAAACCAGCATGACCAAGGAAACTTCTTATACCTTTTATGTCCTTGGGACATGGCATCTTTTTAATACCATCAACTTTGGCTTTATCAACTTCAATACCTCTCTCGAAAATCTTATGCCCCAAGACAATGCCTTCATTAACCATAAAGTGGCACTTTTCCTAATTCAAGACGAGACTAGTGTCTTCGCATCTCTGCAAAACTCGATCAAGGCTGCTCAAGTAATCATCAAAAGAGGATCCATAGACGGAGAAATCATCCATGAATACCTCACAAATCTTTTCACAAAAGTCAGAGAATATAGCCATCATACATCTTTGAAAGGTAGCAGGTGCATTACATAAACCAAAAGGCATACGTCTATAAGCAAAAGTACCGAAAGGGCAAGTAAAAGTAGTTTTTGATTGATCCTTCGCTGACACAGGTATCTGAGAGAAACCAGAATAACCATCTAGAAAGCAGAAATATGTGTGTTTGGATAGTATTTCTAGAATTTGACAATAAAAGGTAAAGGGTAATGATCTTTCTTAGTAGCTTTATTTAATTTACGGAAATCAATTACCATCCTATAACCTGTAATAATTCTTTGCGAGATCAATTCATCTTTATCATTAGGAACGACAGTAATACCTCCCTTTTTAGGAACACAATGGACAGGGCTTACCCAATCACTATCAGCAACGGGATAGATTGTACCTGCCTCAAGGAGCTTTAGTATCTCCTTTCTTACCACTTCTTTCATCTTAGGATTCAATCGTCGTTAAGGATCTCTAACTGGTTTGGCATCGTCCTCCAAATTAATTTTGTGTTGGCATAACATGGGACTAATGCCCTTGAGATCATCCAGAGTATATCCAATAGCAGTACGGTGCTTCTTCAGAGTTTTCAATAATCTTTCTTCTTCTTGCTCTGAAAGGTTAGCACTAATAATAACATGATATATTCTCTTTTCATCAAGATAAGCATACTTAATATTATCAGGTAATGGTTTGAGTTCAAACACGGGATCACCCTTGGGTGGAGGGGGATCCCCTAGAATTTCAACAGGTAAGTTGTGTTTCGGAATAGGTTCCTGTTGAAGGAACACTTCATCTATTTTCCTTCTTTCCTTCATAAACATATCATTTTCATGGTCTAGCAAATATTGTTCTAACGGATCAGTAGGAGGCACGGCAATAGAAGCAAGACCAATAATCTCATCCTTACTAGGTGATTCTCTATCATGAGGTTGTCTACGAAACTTAGCAAAATTAAACTCATGAGACACATCCTCTAAGCCAATTGTAACAATATCCTTTTCACAATCAATCCTAGCATTAACAGTATTCAAGAAGGATCTACCAAAAATAATGGGACAAAAGTCATATTGTGGGGAACTAAGAACAAGAAAAACAGCAGGATATTTAACCTTCCCACACAAGACTTGAACATCTCTAACAATCCCAACTGGTGAAATAGTATCTCTATTGGCAAGCTTGATAGTAACATCAATACCTTCCAATTCGGTGGGTGCAATATCATGCATAATTTCTTTATATAAGGCATAGGGTATTGCACTAGCACTAGCACCCATATCACATAAACCATGATAACAATGATCTCCTATTTTAACCGAAATAACAGGCATGCCTATGACAGGTCTATGTATCTTAGCATCTGATCTAACAATATTAGCAGTCTCACCACAAAAATAAATAAAATGCCCATCTAAATCATCATCCAAGAGATCTTTAACCATAGCAATACTAGGTTCAACTTTGATTTGCTCAGGAGGTGTATAAGTCCTAGTATTACTTTTGCGAACAACAGTCGAAGTTTTAGCATGATCCTTTATCCTAACAGGAAAAGGAGGTTTCTCAATATAGGTAGTAGGAACAATAGGATCACTATAAGTGACAGTCTTTTCTTCAACTGTAATAGGTGCAACTATTTTTACTTCAACGGGAGGATTATATTTAAACCACTTCTCCTTAGGGAGATCAATGTGAGTAGCAAAAGATTCACAGAAAGAAGCTACTATCTCAGAGTCAAGTCCATATTTAGCGCTAAATCCACGAAAAGCATCGGTATCCATAAAAGATTTAACACAATCAAACTTAGGTGTCATACCTGACTCCTTACCATCGTCGGAACCCTAATCTTCAGAGTTGCGTTTAATTCTTTCCAATAAGTCCCATTTGAATTCAATAGTCTTCAGCATATAAGAACCAGCACAGGAAGTATCGAGCATGTTGCGATCATTGGGAGAAAGTCGAGCATAAATTTTTTAAATAATCATTTCTCTGGAGAGCTCATGATTGGGGGATGAATATAACATTGACTTAAGCCTCCCCCAAGCTTGAGCGATGCTTTCTCCTTCACGAGGCCAGAAATTATATATGTAATTACGATCACGATGAACAAGATGCATAGGATAGAACTTCAGGTGAAATTCCAATTTCAATCGTTTATAATTCCAAGATCCGGTATCATCACATAGCATATACCATGTCAATGCATCTCCCTTCAAAGATAAAGGGAAGACCTTCCTTTTGACAACATCATCGGGAATACCTACAAGCTTAAATAATCCACAAACTTTATCCACAAAGATAAGGTGTAAATCAGGATGCAATGTTCCATCTCATGCAAATGGATTAGCTAGCAGTTTCTCTATCATACCCGAAGGAATCTCAAAGTAAATATTTTCGATAGGTTCAGTAGGTTGAGGAGCAATTCTTTGCTCTTCTGGTTGGGGTGAAGATACCCCAAACAAGCCCCTCAAAGGACCATAGTAACAAGTGACAAAAAAATTTAGCACACTATATAAATGTTTCCTTACCAAGTTCCACTCACCAAAAGCGCTACGCTCCCCGGCAACGGCGTCAGAAAAGAGTCTTGATGACCCACAAGTATAGGGGATCTATCGTAGTCCTTTCGATAAGTAAGAGTGTCGAACCCAACGAGGAGCAGAAGGAAATGACAAGCGGTTTTCAGTAAGGTTTTCTCTGCAAGCACTGAAATTGTAGGTAACAGATAGTTTTGTGATAAGATAAATTGTAACGAGTAACAAGCAATGAAAGTAAATAAAGTGCAGCAAGGTGGCCCAATCCTTTTTGTAGCAAAGGACAAGTCTGGACAATTTTTTATAATGAGAAAGGAGCTCCCGAGGACAGATGGGAATTATCGTCAAGCTAGTTTTCATCACGCTCATATGATTCTTATTAATTCTAAAAATAACTTTCGTGGAGTTTCAGGATTTTTGGAGCAGTGCAGAATAGGTTTCCAATGTTTGCTCCTTTTCCAACCAGAATTCCAGCTGCCGGCATTCCCCCTCTTCATGGTAAACCTTGTAAAAAAAGAGAGAATAGCCATAAGTATTGAGATATAATGTGTAATAACAACCCATAATGCAATAAATATTGATATAAAAACATGATGCAAAATGGACGTATCACTGCTTGAAGATGCTAGTCTTCGATAGGTTAGGCCTTCCCCCTTTATTCTGTCATTCTGCAGTTCAGTTCACAGATACGATCCTTCCATTTGATACCAATGCATACTTAGTATAGATCTGATGCTTGCGAGTACTTTGGATGAGTACTCACGGTTGCTTTGTTCCCCCTTTTCCCCTTCTTTCTTCTTTCCGGTTGATGCAACTAGATGATGGATCCTTGGAGCCAGATGCCACCGCCGACGGATACTACTACGTGGAGACCGCCGACGACCAGGAGTAGTTTAGGAGGTCCCAGGCAGGAGGCCTTGCATCTTCGATCGTGTTGCTTTTGTGCTAGCCTTCTTAAGGCATCCTTGTTTAACTTATGTATGTACTCAGATATTGCTGCTTCCGCTGACTCTTGTGTATCGAGCTATGTATTCGAGCCCTCGAGGCCCCTGGCTTGTAATATAAAGCTTGTATTCTTTTATTTGTGTTTAGAGTTGTGTTGTGATATCTTCCCGTGAGTCTTTGATCTTGATCGTACACATTTGCGTGTCTATACTACTACATAGTGTACCAGTTGCAAACTTTTAAACTTGATGGCCAGGAATCAACCTTAGTCGTCGATAAAGTCCATCCAATGGTTAAAAATGCTGGGATTCGCATCTACAGTACAAGCTACAGTGCCAGCCAAGATACTGTTGTATTCCAGAACCATCGACAGATTACCATGCGGCCATGCAGGAAAAGTTCACCTACTTACTGCTGCTGCCCAGTCCATCCATGTGCGTAGCTGGCCGGGCCAACCGTATAAATCATGGCATACGCACTGGCATCTAGACCGCGAGGGCCGGCAGCGCGCATGATAGTAGCAGTTGGCAGGGAGGTTGTGTCTTTTGAGTGCTTTTAATGGAGGAATGGAAGCGATTTGTAGTGCAAGATATGGATCCAGGGAATGGCGTGAGAAGTAGCCAACAGATAAAGGTGGTTGGAAGATTTCATGGCGTGATTATAGGGAGCTTTTTTATCTACTACCATTATAAAAGCAAGAGAGAGGCAGATCCAAACAATCCCACCCATCCATCATCAAAATCTAATGGCCTTTAATCATTCTGTGTTTAACGCTACCAACCACGCAACAAGCCACGATCGATCGCTAATCACCCCGCATTAACAAAACCGATCGCCCGCACGACCTCCACCTTCCCCTCCCGCACGACCTCCTCCTCCTCCCGCGTCGTTCGCCTCCCGCAGCCTCGCGCCGAGCCACGGGAAGCCGCGCCCTTCACCGCCGCCTCACGCCGCCGGAGCCACGGGAAGCCGCCGCAGGTCGCCGGGAGCCCGCCCCCGCCGCGCCGTTCGCCGCCTCCCCAGCCGCGGGAGCCCGCCCCCGCCGCGGGTTGCCGCCTCCCCAGCCACGGGAGCACGCCCCCGCCGCGGGTCGTCGCCTCCCCAGCCACCGGAGCCGCCCCGCTGCGCCCTTCGCCGCCTCCTGCAGCCGCCGTCGGTCGCCGCGCCCGTCGCCCCGGGAGCCGCCCCATCGGAGCCGCCGCCCGCCGCGCGCCGGGGGAGCCCCGCCGCAGGAACCCGGCACCCCCTCGCCTCTCCAGTGCCTGCCTCGCCTCCCTCACGCGAACCTGCTCTACGCGCCGCCCCTCATCCTCGGCGGCGAGAGGTACGCGGGAGCTGCCGCCGCCGCCGCTGCCAGGGGCGTGGACGCGTGTGGGCCTACTGTCGGCGTACGAGGTCGCGCCTGAGCCTGCGGCACGGTGGCGCGGGGCCCTCCGCCGCCAGTTCCCTGCCGGTTCGAGATCCCCCATTGCTCTCCTGCCTTCCGTCGTTGGTCTTCCTGCTACCAGCCCCGCCCTTCTCCGCCCTATCTCCAAGACAACGTTTTGCTCCATCCGTTGGTAAGTAGCGACCATGTCATCTCTTCCCCTTTCAATCCCTATAGTACTTTTCCCATGGTGTTTTTCGATGGTGATGAAACTCAGGCGCCCATGACCACCGTGTTTCTTTTCCTTTTATTCCTTGGCCGTAGTTTTCATGAATCGCAATGGTTTTCATTAGCTGTAAGCATGTAACTGATAGAGTAAGGCATGGCTGTTTGTGTAACACCCGGATGATTAAGCAACAGTGATCACCTCGGTTACTGTGGCTAACCTCACGTTGATTCGAACCCGGTCTACAAGTAAATTCGAAACAAAACCAAAAAAAAAGGTTTCAAAAACTAAAACTAAAATGTTCGGGGGTTGTCTAAAATAGCAAACCTAATTATGGTGGGGTGCACAAAATTTTGTAAAATGTTTTGGCATTTTAATTAAACTAAAACAGAAAGCAGAAAAAGAAAAATAATAAAAGAAAAGAAAGGAAGAAGAAAAGGGGAGGGAACCTCCCCTGGCCCATCTGGGCCAGCCCTTCCCCCGGCCCAGCCAGCCCCCCCCCCCCCGAAGCCCCACCCCACCTGGCCCCTGGCCTGGCCCAACTCCCCCCCCCTGGGCCGGCCCAACCGGCGCCCCCACTTAACCCCCCCCCCCGGCCGAACCCTAGCCGCCCCACCTCACTCGCCCCCCCCCGCCCCGATCCCCTTTCCCCTGCCCCCGCCCCGATCCAGATCGGGGGCGAGACCCCCGTCGCACCCCTCGTCGCCGGCGGCCCCCGCCGCCCCAACCGGTCGCCTCCACACCCCCTCCTCCCCTCCGTCGCCCCCACACGCGGGGCACCCGCCACCGCGGGGTCAACCCCGGCCTCCCCCGCCTCACCGGACGCCCTCCCCGACGCCGGCGCACGCCTCCCCGCCCTCCTCCTCGCCGGTCGTCCTCGACCTCCCCCGAGCCCACTGCCCGAACCCCTACTCCGCGCTGTGAGCTCGCCCCCCCTCCCCCTCCGTCGTTCCCCTCTCTTCCCCCTCCCGAACGACGCCGCGCCCGGAGCCCCGTCGCCGGCTCCGCCCCGGCTCCGGCCACCCGCGGCCACGCCGCCGTCCCACCCCCGGCCCCTCCCCGCTCCCCCGTGCGGCTCCCCTGCCGCGGCCCTCGCGCCCTTTCCCCCCTGGTCGCCTCGGCCACGTGCACGGGCACCACCGTACCACGCCGGCCGCCCCGAGCCTCGACGCCTCCGCCCCTGCGCCCCGTGCGCCCACGCCGGCGCCGTCCGCTGCCGCCGAGCCCCCTGTTGGCCGTTCCCGCCGCTCGATGGAGCTGGCCACCCCCCTGCTCACGGGCGTGCCCAGCCGAGGCCACGGCCTCGCCCTCGATGGGCGCCCGCACCCAGTGCCCAGCGGCCGCTTACCCGTGCGCCCGTTAGGCCCCCTGGGGCCACTGACATGGGGGCCCCACCCCCAGAACGTAAAAATAAAAATAAAATAAAAATAAAATAAAAAAAATAAAAAAAATAAAAAATAAAATAAATAATAAAAAATAAATAAATAATAAATGATAAATTAAATAAAAACAATAAATATAATTAATAAAAATAAAATGATAATGAATTAAAACTAATTAACTAATTAATTAATTAATTAAATAAGTAAGTAATTAATTAGTCTAATTAATTCTGATTAATTAACCCTAATCACTAATTAACCTAATTAACTAATGTTAATTAACTCTGATTAGGTTAATTAGATATTACAGAATGACATGCGGGACCCACCTGTCAGGGTTGACTCGGTCAACCCTGTTGACTGATGATGTCAGCATGACATCATGCTGATGTCATAAAAGCAATTTCGAAATTAATTAAATAATTAATTAAATTCCTGAAATTAATAAAATCTTTTAAAAATCATATCTTTTAATCCGTAATCCGGATTAAAATATTTTCAACATGAAAGTTGCTCAGAACGACGAGACGATTCCGGATACGCAGTCCGTTCGTCCACCACACCCCCTAACCTATCGAACTCGCAACTTTTCCCCTCCGGCTCCTCTGCCCGAAAACACGAAACACCGGGAATACTTTCCCGGATGATTCCCCCTTGACCAGTACCACCTTATACCACGTTAGGGCACGCCTAGCATCGCTTCTTGACATGTCATGCATCGATATGCATCTGTTTACCTGGTATTCATTGTTTCTTCCCCCTCTTCTCTCCGGTAGACTACGAGACCGACGCTGCTGCTGCCCAGTTCGACTACGGAGTTGACGACCCCTCTCTCTTGCCAGAGCAACCAGGCAAGCCCCCCCCCTTGATCACCAGATATCGCCTATTCTTCTCTATACTGCTTGCATTAGAGTAGTGTAGCATGTTACTGCTTTCCGTTGATCCTATTCTGATGCATAGCCTGACATTGTTGCTACACCTGTTGATACCTTACCTGCAATCCTAAATGCTTAGTATAGGATGCTAGTTTATCATCATTGGCCCTACATTCTTGTCAGTCTGCCTTGCTATACTATCGGGCCGTGATCACCTGGGAGGTGATCACGGGTATATACTATACATACATACATACTATACAGATGGTGACTAAAGTCGGGTCAGCTCGAAGAGTACCCGCGAGTGATTCACGGATTGGGGGCTGAAAGGACCTTTGTCCCGACGGCCCTCTGTGTGGATCTTTGTGGCGGAGCGACAGGGCAGGTTGAGACCGCCTAGGAGAGAGGTGGGCCTGGCCCTGTTCGGCGTTCGCGGATACTTAACACGCTTAACGAGATCTTGGTATTTGATCTGAGTCTGGCTACGAGCCTATACGCACTAACCATCTACGTGGGAGTAGTTATGGGTATCCCGACGTCGTGGTATCAGCCGAAGCACTTCAGACGTCAGCGACGGAGCGGCGCGCGCCGAATTGGACTGGAACGCCACTAGGCTAGGTCTGCTTTCGGCCGCCCACGCAACGTGCAGGTGTGCTCAGGGCGATGGGCCCAGACCCCTGCGCGCTTAGGTTTAGACCGGCGTGCTGGCCTCTCTGTTTTGCCTAGGTGGGGCTGCGACGTGTTGATCTTCCGAGGCCGGGCATGACCCAGGAAAGTGTGTCCGGCCAAATGGGATCGAGCGTGTTGGGCTATGTGGTGCACCCCTGCAGGGAAGTTTAATCTATTCGAATAGCCGTGATCTTCGGTAACAGGACGACTTGGAGTTGTACCTTGACCTTATGACAACTAGAACCGGATACTTAATAAAACACACCCTTCCAAGTGCCAGATACAACCGGTGGTCGCTCTACCTCAGGGATATGAGGAGGGGATCGCCGGGTAGGATTATGCTATGAGATGTTACTTGGAGATGCTACTTGGAGGACTTCAATCTACTCTCTTCTACTTGTTGCAAGACGAAGGTGACCAGAAGCGTAGTCTTCGATAAGACTAGCTATCCCCCTCTTATTCTGGCATTCTGCAGTTCAGTCCACTGATATGGCCTCCTTACACATATACCCATGCATATGTAGTGTAGTTCCTTGCTTGCGAGTACTTTGGATGAGTACTCACGGTTGCTTTCTCCCCCTTTCTCCCCTTTCCTTTCTTTCTGGTTGTCGCAACCAGATGCTGGAGTCCAGGAGCCAGACGCCACCGTCGACGACGACCCCTACTACACTGGAGGTGCCTACTACTACGTGCTGCCCGCTGATGACGACCTGGAGTAGTTTAGGAGGATCCCAGGCAGGAGGCCTGCGCCTCTTTCGATCTGTATCCCAGTTTGTGCTAGCCTTCTTAAGGCAAACTTGTTTAACTTATGTCTGTACTCAGATATTGTTGCTTCCGCTGACTCGTCTATGATCGAGCACTTGTATTCGAGCCCTCGAGGCCCCTGGCTTGTATTATGATGCTTGTATGACTTATTTTATTTGTAGAGTTGTGTTGTGATATCTTCCCGTGAGTCCCTGATCTTGATCGTACACATTTGCGTGCATGATTAGTGTACGATTGAATCGGGGGCGTCACAGTTTGCTTTGATCAAATCCAACCCCATTATCAAATGAAATGCTAGGAGAAAATAAGTTGGTAGCACTTCTCTTTTTCCAAAAGAGCTGGCATGCTGGGCAGCAGTGCTCTTTTGGTTTTGCTTAGCTGCAGGATAAAATGATCACCCAGTTAGTCATGGGCTCATGGCTGGGTTAAATGTATTCAGAAGAAGAAGTCTCTGACCGCCACACACCTGTCGTCGACCAGCACATCAGGTAACCCACCCGCTGTCCACCATTGGATTCAGTTTCGCCTTCAAACTGCGTTTATGCATAAATTCAGAGTCACGGAATAAAAATGCTTCTTTGTTGTGATAATCTAAAATTTCCAAAGATTTATTCCAAGTGATTCTCCAGATTTGTCCCCTCGGAGTAGTCAATTCTTTGTTGTAGAAAAGATGGTACTCCTCGGAGTAGAAGTTGATGTACTGTAGTCATTTTCAAGTGCTGGTAGAAGCTGATTTAGTCGATTCTTTGGAATAAATTGCAGCAAATTACAGTACGGCGCTGTTCAATACGAATTGGATTTGTTGTAAATTTTACAGGTTGACTAAGGTGTTGTTGAGATGACTACGCTGCTGTCAATTTAAATAAACCTGAATTGACTTTGGAGTAAAACAGGGTAGACTTCAACTTCAAACAATGGCAGTAAGACAATAATAGTGGCTTTTTAGGCTTTTTTTAGAGTGTGTTTCATGCTGGCCTACAATGATGAACTAGGGCTGGCTTATATTCTATTTCTGAATTCGGTTGATGTGCAGATTTAACAAATTGCAGTAGGGCTGGACTTTTCATAGGTAGCAGCCTCAGTTTATCTCCAAGGGATTATTGTTCGCAGACACTATTGTAGCCATTTTGGGATATAGGGCTGGCCTTTTTCAACTGTAGGTTTTCACAAACAGTAGACATCTCAATACTTGCTTCTTGGAACAGCAACACACCAAGAATAAATTAACAGATCAACAAATGGTCCAGGAAACATAGCTGCTTGCTGGTATCTCCTGAATTTTGAACCAAAACAAGATCCAATTCATAAATGAACAAAAACATGGCGCTAGCTGGTATCTCCTGGTAACACACCAAATTATTCAAATAAAATACTCCATGTAATTCAAATAAATACTCCTGTACAGGAGCCACCATACAAACCTCTCTGTAATATGTTGTGAGTACAACTTGAGAGAGTTTCAAAGAAATAAAAGAAAACAACTAACACTTCAGAGAATATATTGTTGTTTATATAAACTAAAACCCATTTTGGTTGTGATAAACAGAGAAAATAATATAGAACTGTGGTCTAACAATTTTGTCGTGATTCTTCTAATTTGAATTTGAATGCATCAAGGTATTGTCAATTTCTGTGACATGATTTTGTTGTGAATTTCAGATTTTAGAAGAAGAGATTGGTGGTGTTAAAGGACATTTTGGACCAATCAATGAATTAGCATTTAATCCTGATGGGAGGAGGTTAGTTCATACTCTAAATTGTATTTCTATTTCTTTGTTTGTATTTTGCCTCTGATCAAGATTAGCATTTAATCCTAAACATTTTAACAATCTCCGAGTCCAACTTTCAGGTCTTGAAAGTAGCATATACATCAAATGTTTGTGGACATCATGCATGGATGAAAATCTGGGAACAGTTAGTTTGTTGGCTATGTCTTGTCATAGCTGGGTGCTCGTGATTCAAAAGATTTAAAGGTGACCTCGTCAAAGCATTGTTTAGCAAAAAGAACACTGCAAGTAAAAACACAAGAAGGAAACATTGTGATGTTTGTCTGAATTTATTTCCTACACACCAGTTTTTTGTCTCAACGTCTGTAGAGGTTATGCTTGTGCTACTGAATTTAAAATTGAATAGAGCTATCATTTAGATGCGCTTTTGATAGCCTGCAGTTGGTTATTTGGTTGTCCCAAACTCAAGATCAATGCAATCACCTACTGTTAGTTCCATTACAGTTCTATTTCATAACAGAAAAAGAGCACACTGCTTTGTTTGTTAAAGATAAACACCTCCTTTAGTGTTCACAAGGGAATGGCCACAAAAATTGATGTGTTTGTCTTCTATCTCTAAATAAAAAAAGGCTATATATGCAAATTGTACCAGTATTGATTTGTAATATTTTCTGGTACAATCAAACTATCTTTGTATGCATGTTATTCTCACATATACTTGTATATTAGTCGAGACGTGCATTTGCACGTGCACACTTACTAGTGGATAACATATGGATATAAACTTTTTTATGGAAAAATATTGAATGGATGTGAAAATAAGAAAACAAAAACTTTATTGTATATGGCAAGAAAATTTCATACAGAAAATCGATTCGTGCAATAATATATGTTTCTTGCATATCCCAATTTATATATGGAGGAGTTAGCTAGATGGTCCATTGTGGATTGTGCAAAGAAATATAGTGGAATCGACAATTTTGGAAATTGATATGTCCAGAATCAGTTTATGCATACCCGTTTATGAATCATTCTTTTAATTCAAATTTGACATTTTAAAAAATAAATTGTAGTCTGAGAATAATTCCACTTACATCATAGTAATTCATGGATATTACATCATGTAACCAACCTTTATGTTGTTTCCACAAACAACGTGTATCATCAACGAGTTATTCGATTGCTATATTGCTTACCATATTGGAAATTATATAATTTTGCAACATTCTGATAATCAACACTAAGGTTTTGAAATTTGCTGAAATTTAAATTTGAGATGAGACTGATTCTAAGCATGCAAAGCATGTGCTACTTACTAGTATGTTTAGTGTACGATTGAATCGGGGGTGTCACAATTACATATCCAGTGCTTTTCATATTAACACATGATGTGTTATCAGTACCCATCTTAGTGGTATCATAGGAGTCCACTTTCAGCCTAACTAGGAGAATAATTAAAGATATAAGAATTAGTCTCACCCTTGATGTGGTGAAGACATTGTTGGCCCTGAAAGATGCGGAGCCATCAAGAAGGAGAGCCCAACACATCGCAAAAAACACAGAACTGCTAGCCATGTTTACGAACCTGGCCCTTGAAGAATAAGAAATGGAAGAATAGTTGTAGTGTTTTAGTCTTTGTAATTTTTCTTTTTCTTATCTTTTATATTTTTTCCTTTTGTAATTCTAGAGTGTGGCTTTGTACTCCTGTACTTCCTAGGGATGGAAGGTTAGATGAGGCAACCACTAATAAAGCTCAAGATTTATCCCACATGATAGTTTGCCTCGTTTTTTATTTTAGGCATTTTCTAAGGGTAATTGGGCCAAACGTGTCTGAAGTGTCGTCTCGTATTAAAATGTGAATTCTTTGGCTATAAAATGGCTCCCCATCCCTCTCATTTCTCACACTCAAATCCCATCTCATTTCCCACACTCAAATTCAAACATGAAAGATCTAATTGTATATCGCACCTCGGACATCTAAAACTATTACGATGGAGAATTAGTAGTGGAGGGTGGTGTAGACGTGCTTAAAGCTAAGTGCAAAAGATGACAGGAGGGTGCTGCCCGGGCACGAAGGAACCGACAACCCGACTAGGCACAAAATGACAGACATCAAGAGAGAGGAGAAGACTGTTACATTGTGTATTTGTAATTTTTTTTGTTCATTTTGTATTTTTTTCTTTATACTCATTCCGTCCCAAAATAAGTGTCCACCAGGCCGTGTAATTGTACTAAAATTGAGGTATCTTTTTGGGACAGATAGAAATTGAGAGCGTGGCTTTGTATTTTTTACTTCTCAGGGATGGAAGGTATTAATGAAGCCCCACTAATAAAACTCTAGATTTATCCTACATAATAATTACCTCATTTTGTAGTTTTCCGTATTTTTTTGTCTTTTTGAGGTATTCGAAGCAAATAGTGACTGGAGTGCGTGGCAGGCAACGTGCCTGGCGTGCTGGCCCGAATAACAGTCAGGGCATGCTCGGGCCTGAGTGTGCAGCACGCGGGCCAGCATGGCACAACCCGTTTGCTAACCGTGCCCCATGTCGTGCTTGGCAAGCACAGACCGATATGTTTGACCCGCTATGTGTCAAATTGGGAAAATATGGCACGCGAATTAATCGGATGACCCATGGAACGTGCCAGACCACGCATGGGACTCCAACATTTTTTCTGAGTTGGATAGTCCAATATATTCTTTATAAGTACCATCTTTGTCTCATAATGTAAAATGTTTTTTAGTTTAATTTAAACTAAAAAACTATATTCCCTCTGTCCCATAATATAAGACAAGAAGTATATCGGACGGAGGAAGTAATGAACTTGGAGATGATATTTTAAGCGTCCGATGGACATTGTACGTTTCGAGAATTTTGCTCGATCTTTCCACCGAGATATACATAACTGATTTAGACATCGACCGCCTCCTAAAGGTTGTCTTGACACAATAAAACGTGTCCCGAATACGAGCACGACAAGGCAGGCTAGTTACACACGTGTCCTACAAGATACCCTTAATCCATATATACATATAGTTATATAAGCCTGCACAAATCCACACAGCATCTCGTCTCAAACGGAGTTAAAAAAGGGGAAATCTTTATTATAGACAAAAGAAAAACATCCATTTCCGACGTACGAAGCCGAACCCGAAAGTTTTCCTCTCGAGACGAGAGGAGAGGAGAGAAACCCTCGGCACGCCTCCGGCGAACGCGACACGATGGTGGAGACTCGCCGGAGCTCCGCCGCCAAGCGCCCCTCCTCTACGTCACCGCCCCCCGGCTCCCCCTCCGCCTCCGCCCCTCCCCCGAAGCGCCCCAAGGTGAGGCCCCTCTCCCCGCGCGGATCGGACAAGAATCTCGCGCCCGATTCGACCGATCTGAACCCTGTCCCTCGCCAGGCGGAATCTCCAGCGTCGCCGACGTCGTCTGCGCCCGGAAGGGCCGAGGAGGATTCGGAGGCGGCCGCGGCCACCAGGAGCGCCGGCTTGGCGGACGACGCCTTGACACCGGCGATTAAAGGTACGGGCTTTCGTCTCCTTTGGGCTTCCTGTGGTCTGGTGCGATGGATTCGGGATCGAGTTTTTAGGGTTTTGACTCGCTGGTGCAGATCAAGGAGGGGATAAGCGGGCTGCTGGTGCTGCTGAGAGCTCGCGTAGGAGGAAGGAAACGCCACCGCAGCAGCATGCGGCGCCATGGGCCAAGCTGCTCTCGCAGTGCTCTCAGGTGAGGGGGTTCCTGTTGGTTTTATCTTGGCAATTGCTTGTGGTTAATTTTTGATTCTGTGCTTAGTAAAGACGGGATTTTTAGGATGTGTAGGATTCTTTAGGGTGGATTCTGGTGGTTTTGTAGCTCTATTCTAGGGTTTAGCGGTGTATTTTATAGTTCTTCCGTCTAGGTCCTCTTTTATTTGCAGGATTCGAAATAGCAGGGGTAGTATAACTGTTGGATTACTTGAATCCTATAGGAAGTTTTGCCCAAGCAGTAAGAGTAAATTGGATTTTCCTATGAAATTTGGTGCAAAGGAACTCATACTGAAAATTCCTGTGGATTACAATGCTTTGGATCAAACGACCAACATACAATGAATATAGCACCTACATCCCTTTGATATCTTAACAAAGTCCTTGGAATCAGAGATGCCCTTGGAGCGTGATAGTGATTAGAGCTCACAGTTAGGGTGTTTGGCCACTGCCTGAATCTAATGCTTAACTCCACCTAGATTTTAGAGCCATTGTATTGCCTGCTAAATGGACCCAGCACATTGGATTTAGCATGTGTAGATGTTCATGTTCACTTGTTGCGATCAGCAGTAGCAATTGTTGGCATGGTCTTTAGAATGTTCTTTTACGAGTATGCAGGACAAAAGAAATTTCCAGCAACATATTATAACTAGATTTAAGATATTCTCTTGAATAACCATTTCAGCATTAGTCAGAATTTTGCCAGTGGTCACATCATGTATATAATGATGGAAATATATTTCTGATACTACTATTGTTAGTTGTGGGGGATAAAGCTCCTTACCTGATATCTTAGTTATATCAGCTAAACTGCAATGGGTCCAAATGAGGAGGCTTGACTTACCTCAGCGACAGAATAATTGGAGATAAAACAGGAAGACAACAAATATAGGCAAACATGAATGTTGTCAAGAGAGCTAAACACATGTTATCATAATCCAACTCTCTACCAAACAAGTACTCCCTCCGTTCACAAATATAAGATGTTTTAGATATTTCAATTTTGGACTAACGTACGGACTGAAATGAGTGAACAAACACACAAAATGCGTCTTTATACATCTGAATCAGAAAAAAGTTAGAACATCTTATAATAGTGAACGGAGGGAGTAGAAAATAGAACCACTTTCTCTTGTTGACTATCATCCCAGATAATACACAGGATAGGGAGATTTTGAAGTGCAATAGAAGTTGTGTGTTTTATTAGCCATTCATGTGGGGATGCATTTGTATGAATAACCCATGTATGTAGGACTGTTACTTTGTCGATGAAGTGACAAGATGGTTCTAGCTGACTGACAACATTTCCCTGCTAGCATTTATTCGTGAGTCACAGCACTTTGCTGAAAGGATTCCTCGTCTGGGAAGGCTACATGATGAGTCTTCTTAATTGAAATCAACTGTAGATAAATCTGAGACGATAAAGTTTAGTTTTGACTTTGTGTTATGCTAGGCACTCTAAAAGCTTAGGCGTAGGCTGATATCAAGATAAATTGTGTGCTGGAACTTCCAAATTTTAGGCTATTAGTAGCTAGTCGATATAGGCATCTCCCTGTTTTTTATGCAATGAGGCTGGTGTTTATGTTAGTTATATCACATACCCTCCTATTTGCTCGCTTATCAGGTTCAGCACGAAATAATAAATAGACTCTTCGGTTTTCGGCCAGTTTTCCTTATAATCTGGTCAATTCTCTTCTTCTATATGAAAAGGCAGAGCTCCTGCCAGTTGCTCGAAAAAAAAAATAGACTCTACCAAGGATTGTCGCATATGGCACCGACTTTTCTACTCTTTTTCGTAAAAGCAAAAAGAAGTAGGAGCAAACCGAAAGTGGGCCATAGACAAGGATGATTGGAAATCATTGCAGTTGATGTTGCCAATATGTCGCATTACGGTTCTGGTCAAAAGTTGTGGCGTTCTTTTTGATCTTTGTTTGTTAAAGTATGCGTTGCAGTGACCTTGAGAGCGTTTTTTATTTTATTACTGCATAACAGGGGATGTACTGTACTGTTATTTCGTACTGATATTAAATATTTTTTTGAACCAGAGTCCTCATCTTCCTATCAGTGTCCCTCAATTTTCTGTTGGCCAAAGCAAAAGATGTAATCTATTGTTGAAAGACCAATCTGTCAGCAAAATACTTTGCAAGCTGCGGCACGTTGAGGTACATCCTTGTATTTTCTGGTTAATTTTTCTGATGCAAGAAGTGCAGTAGCACTGTCAGTTGCTCACTGATGTATATAATAATCATCGGTTATTGTTTTTATTCAGCAAGGAGGTCCGTGCGAGTTAGAGGTTATAGGCGACAAGGGCGTGGTCCTATTAAATGGAAGGGCCGTAAATCCAGGCATGAAAGTTCCCCTTACTGGAGGGGATGAAGTCGTATTCAGTTCATGCGGCAAACATGCTTATGTATCCTACTGTCGTTCATATTCATGCAATCATGCAGCTTCCTTTATTTCAATTAGAACTTCCCTTTATTGGTCTACTAAGCGTGTTCCGTTCAGAATAGTAAACTTCATCAGATCTGTTGCCTTTGTTTTTCCTTTACCTACATACAGATTTTTCAGCATCCTTTGAATGATAAAGTTGCTAAAGCGGTGACATCATCTGCCGTTGGCCTTCTAGAATCTCCAGTTGCTGGTGTCAAGCATATCCATATGGAGAACAGAACAGAAGTCACTTCGACTGTTGTGGGGACAGAGATGTTAGCATCCGTATCGAGTCAATCGAAGGACCTACCAGCAGTGCCACCTGCATCAGCTGAGGAGGAGAATCAGAGAGTAGTGCAACCTATCATATCATCTGCTTCTGATAAATCAAAAGGGCACTGCATCAGCCCTGATAAGGAATGCGAGAATGGGGAAAACACTAATGAGGCTAATTCTAACATTGAAGACTCTCCAATGGATGTGGTTGCAACCCCCATAACTCCTGATGCTGTTGGTAATGACACGAGTCGACAAAATGGCTTTGGATCTGATGCTCATCTTGATGAAATCGGTAAGATTGCAACTTATAAGATAAGGCCAGTTCTGAGGATGATTGCAGGGTCAACTGTATCAGAGTTCGATTTGACTGGTGATCTTTTTAAAGCTCTTGAAGATCAGAGGGATCTCATCAGGGATCTTAACACGTCAGCCAGCTTACCTCCGAGCAGATGCCAAGCCTTTAAGGACGCGATGAAACAAGGAGTTATTAGTCCAAGTGATATTGAAGTTACATTTGAGAATTTTCCCTACTATCTTAGGTGATGCTTTGACTTAATGTTCCTTTGATTTGCTTTGGCCTCTAATCCTGTTTTTTAGCTTCTTCCTATGCTGTATAACTGGAATTTTGCATACATTTTATTCTCTGTACTCTACATAATAAAAGGAAGGTTGTCTCTGGTTACTCAGTTTTTGACAGATTTTGTTCTTTGTATCTAAATAATGAAAAACTAAGGTTGTCTCGGGTCACTTAGTTTTTGATGTTGTGCAGGAGTAAAAGTAAATATTTAGTTTAGTACGGCTTGTTCATAGCGTATGTTAGGTTTATGCCCTTGGAAGTGAAGCATGTTTTTATTTATTGTTCCGTCAAGTGTTTATATCTTTATATATTTATTGATCTCTATCTTATGCAGCGAGAATACGAAGAATGTGCTCTTATCATGTTCATTCCTACATTTGGAAAAGAAGGAATTCATTAAGCAGTTCTCCGAAATTTCATCAATAAACCAGCGAATTTTATTATCTGGTCCATCAGGTAAACTTTTCTTTTTGCCATTGCATATTGTCTCTGTAGAGTCAAGTTTATGTCCTTGAGGCATGTCAGCTTGCACGCTTTTTGGGAATACCATTACTTATGAGTATCCATCTAATTATGCATCAGGTTCTGAGATTTATCAGGAAACATTGATAAAGGCACTTGCCAAACATTTTGGTGCTAGACTACTTGTTGTTGATTCACTCCTGTTGCCTGGGGTACGTTCTCCTACTCTGGACATACTCAGAAGTCCGTGAATACCTTGAAGAGTGATATTTCTGTGTGTCTGTTATTTGAAACAAAACTGTATGTAGGTGCCTTCAAAGGACCCAGAAACCCAGAAAGATGTTGGCAAGGCTGATAAGTCAGGGGACAAGGCAGGTGGTGAGAAATTGACAATTCTTCATAAGCATCGCTCTTCCTTGGCAGACACAATGCACTTCAGAAGACCAGCTGCACCAACTTCCAGTGTGAATGCTGATATTGTGGGTACATCCACTCTACATTCTGCAACTTTGCCCAAACAGGAGTCCTCAACAGCTACATCCAAGGGCTATACTTTTAGAGAAGGTTCGCTAGCATCTCAGTATCATTTGATAAATATTTCCCAGTTCAACTAGATTTTACTTGGACATAATTGCACTCTCATCTTCTGTAGGGGAGAGGGTGAGGTATGTGGGTCCAGCTCAGCCACCTTCAGGGATACATCGGTAACACTTCTCCTACTTATTCCCAACCAGCTGCCCAGATTCCCACTCTAATTTTTTTCCAACTTTGTTGGTGCAATCTGAACTGCTATTACGATGTTGATTGATTGGGTGGTATGAGAGGTGATCTAATCTCTCCTATATGTAATGGATAAGTTCTGTAGAAATGTGGGTGGAAAGAATGCATTCCTGTGAATTACAAGAAAGTATGCTTTGACACGAGGCACATGTACCTGATGAAACGTATGGCTATAGGCCTGTCATATATATGTATATCAATAGGACAGCGGATCCGCCAGTCAATAGAAGTATTCCGATCGTACCTCCAAGTACTTAGCCTACATGGAACAATAGAAATAGGAAATTGGCAACATAAAATTAATCTGGAGTTTCAATCGCCCACAATCCAATTGTGATTGTTCTTCATTATGTTGCAGTTACACTAGATTTAGCTGAATAATAACGTATCCTTTTGTCTTGATGGCCATCTAATTATTGTTGGTGATCATATTGTTCTTTCTGTATAATTGCTGATAAATTTCTTGGTTGGTCTTCAGGGGCCCAAGTTACGGTTATCGAGGCAGAGTGATGCTTGCTTTCGAAGAAAATGGATCGTCTAAAATTGGAGTCCGATTCGACAAGCAGATCCCTGATGGTAACGATCTTGGTGGTTTGTGTGAGGAAGATCATGGCTTCTTCTGTTCTGGTTAGCTGGAACTTCTCCATCCCACATGTTCCCTAGTTCTTACAGTTTGTTATTTGCTGCTGATCATCTGTTGTTTCTGCAGCTGAATTGCTCCGCCCAGATTTTTCTGGTAGTGAAGAAGTTGAAAGGCTGGCTATGACCGAGTTAATTGAGGTAGCGTGTCTTACTTGGAGTTTGGAATACTAGAAACGTAAATCAGCATCATGCTATAATACTGATGGTATGATCCTTGCCTGTCAGGTCATCTCAGAAGAAAGCAAAATTGGTTCTCTGATAGTGTTACTAAAGGATGTAGAGAAATCATTCACTGGAATCACAGAATCATTTTCATCTTTAAGGAACAAACTTGAATTGCTTCCACCTGGTGTTCTGATTATAGGATCCCACACCCAGATGGACAGCCGTAAAGAGAAGGTACATATATTATTTCCGAGAAATTAGACAAATTATGTTGTGTTGAGTTCCCATTGTAGTGTGGCATGTTGAAGTTTGATATTGCTAATTTTGGCGACATTAGGTAGTGTTATTTCTAAATGTGTTGGCATTGAAGAACTTCTCTTTTTTCCATTTTGATAATTATTAGCAACCTCTCATGAAGGGCTTTGAATATTGGCTAAGATGGTGCTTTCTATCTTATAGGCACATCCTGGTGGATTTCTTTTTACGAAGTTCGCTAGTAGCAGCCAGACGCTCTTCGACCTTTTCCCAGTAATTTGCACTCTACTTGTTCTTTAAATTTTTCTCTGAGTGTTTTTAAATGCGTATGGTTTCATATGCTACTCTTATGAACCATGGCACTGATGTTGCCCATCTTTTTCACTGTGTTGTATGCATTATTGCATTCACAAACTCAGGACAGCTTTGGTAGTCGGTTGCATGAAAGGAACAAAGAAAGCCCGAAGGCAATGAAACATCTAAATAAACTTTTCCCGAACAAAATTTCCATCCAGCTTCCACAGGTAACTATATTCTTTGTTGCACTCATTTAGGTGTGGTTCTTATGTATACTGCCTAACCTTAAAATTTACAATTTCAGGACGAAGCATTACTTACCAGTTGGAAGCAACAATTGGATCGTGATGTTGAAACCCTTAAAGCAAAATCTAACATCGGTAGCATTCGTACGGTAGGCTACACGTGAAATGCAAGTTTATACATATCGCCCGGTCATTCGAAACCTGAATCATCTTTTGTGTTTTATGGCTGGTGTTTGTTCCAAGTTCCAACCTCTGGTTGACATAACTTTCTATTATATGTTCTCTGAATTTGTTTTTTAACAGCCCTTCTGCAATATTTTCTCAATTGATTTTTTTTGATATATTGTTTGTTACATCTGCACTCATGCATAATTTCACCATTACTTGGTTTTACAAATATTTTCATGCCATATTCCTCTTGCCATATATATCTGCGAATGTTTCCTACCACCTATGGGTAGTTACCTAGGGGTAGCCATATAACTTGTGTTGAAATATCTTAGATATAGTATATGAACATACTTAGAATGATAAAGTAGCATATATACTACCACATGGTGTATATATATATATATATATAGGCTTGATTCTTATGGGCTATTTTGCTTCCCTATTTCAATGGATATCTCTAGATCACCCGACATCATCATCTGATTGCTGATTGCTCTGTAATGCAGTTTTTGAATCGCAGTGCGATCGAATGCAGTGACCTTGAAGAATTATTCATTAAAGATCAGTCACTGACTAATGAAAGTGAGTTCTTTTTGTTCGCTGTATTTTATCAATAGATAAAATTGAATTAAAGTTTTTGTTGCTCCAAACTTTCTTAGATGTGGACAAGATTGTCGGGTACGCTGTCAGTTATCATCTTAAGCACAATAAAGTCGAAACCTCCAAGGACGGTGAACTTATTATCACGAGTGGAAGGTAATCATGTTGTTGCCAATTTCATTTTTACTGTATTTATTTTTATTTAGTTTTCTCTCTTGAGAGCTAACTTGCTAATTACGAATGACAGCCTTAAGCATGGCCTCGACATGCTACAGAGCATCCATAGTGATAACAAGAGCTCAAAAAAATCGTTAAAGGTACTTGTTGTCTTGCACATTTCAAACTTTATTGTCATTCCCCAAATATTTAGTGCTTTTCAGTTTTTTTTTCTTCTAAGCTACTTTCTTCTTAGGATGTTGCCACAGAGAACGAGTTTGAGAAAAGACTTCTGGCAGATGTTATACCACCGAATGATATTGGAGTCACCTTTGATGATATTGGTGCGTTGGAGAATGTAAAGGAAACATTGAAGGAGTTGGTGATGCTCCCATTGCAAAGGCCGGAATTGTTCTGCAAAGGGCAGTTAACGAAGGTAGTAAAAAAAACTGGTATTCACATGGTCTCATACATGGGTCTTAAGTTCTTTTTCCAACTGTAGGTTGCATGTCATGATAGAAATTTAACAGCCCTTTGTTAAAAACAACAAGACACCATATTTACTCTTGCTATTCCATATTATCAGTACTAAAAAGATTCCAAACCAATAATAATAATAATAATAATTGCTCCCCAAAATATAAGGCAAGCTTGACTTTCTTGGTCTTCAACACACAACTTTGACTATGATTTTCACTGATAGTATATCTACAAAATTAACATAAAGGCATAAAATCGAATTATTTTGCAAGGCAAATATGATGATACCACTTATACATGGCAAATCTGTGTGGTTTCTCTAGGTAGCTTTGCAGTGTCCCTGTAAGGTTTTCGTTTCAGAATTTTCTGAAGTGTCAAATATTTCGAAGAAATCTGGGCTCTTACAAGGTTAAGCTGGTCTAACTTGATAGATGTAGATAAATAAAAATATTTCTTGACTTCTGACAAGAAACTCTTGGCAATAAAATTGGGGCGTGGAGTTTCCAGCCTCTCCTTTATTTATATCTGGTGTTGAAAAAATAGTTCTACTAGTTAATTTGCAACCTGTTTGAAACCAAATTTGAAGATTATGTTGACTACCTAAATTTGTTGTACGGGTTAAGTTGTGATCTTAGAAGTGCCTCCTCTCAATCTATTCCTTGCAGCCTTGCAAGGGAATATTGCTCTTCGGGCCTCCTGGCACTGGGAAAACTATGCTTGCTAAAGCAGTAGCAACTGAAGCAGGCGCCAACTTCATCAATATATCAATGTCAAGCATTACATCGAAGGTATGGTTCCATCTAAAGAACAATGAATGAGGTACATCGTGTGATTCTTGATGCTAAATGCTATTTTGTCTACTACTTTCAGTGGTTTGGCGAAGGGGAGAAATATGTGAAGGCTGTTTTTTCATTAGCAAGTAAAATATCCCCCAGTGTTATTTTTATTGATGAGGTATGGAGAATATTAATTGCTTTTGTTGCCATATTGATTTATCTGGCTATTTATACAGTCTATTAAGTGTATAACTTTGGACAGGTCGATAGTATGTTAGGAAGGAGAGAAAATCCTGGGGAGCATGAAGCCATGCGCAAGATGAAAAATGAATTTATGGTAAATTGGGACGGGTTGCGAACGAAAGATAAAGAACGTGTACTGGTTCTTGGTGCCACAAATAGACCTTTTGACCTGGACGAGGCTGTGATTAGGAGGTTCCCCCGCAGGTAGTACTACAGTCTCATGTGCTGGTCTGGGATTATCTTATTGCTGCCTATTCGTTTCTAATGATTTGGTTCATAATAATAATGATTGTTGTTGTAGGCTAATGGTAAATTTACCTGACGCATCAAATAGAGAGAAAATTTTGAAAGTAATTTTAGCAAAAGAAGAGTTGGGACAAGATACTGATCTGGAGTCACTTGCTAATATGACTGATGGATATTCAGGAAGTGACCTGAAGGTACATTTGCTGTTTATTTGCGCTCTTTTATCCTTGAGCATCGGAAGTAACATCGCTGATCTGGGTGTGTTTTCAGAATCTATGTGTAACTGCAGCGCACTACCCCATTCGAGAAATCCTAGAGAAGGAAAAGAAGGTAGGCATGTTATCAGTCTGCCTGTGGCATGCATTAAAATGGATACTTTTATAGAAAGGCTCTTTGGTTTACATCATTGTATAGATGGTTTTTTCATTCCTATGCTTTGGTTAGATTATTTGATTTATATACGCTAAACGTTGTTTCCTTGATAATATGTAGGAGAAGAATGTTGCAAAGTCAGAAGGTAGGCCTGAGCCTGCATTGCATGGAAGCGAGGACGTCCGTCCTCTTAGTTTGGATGACTTCAAATCTGCCCATGAGCAGGTATTTATAATCCATCCCTACCTGATCCCCGCTTGTTTCATCATGGCTTTATGATGATGATAGGATGATCTGTTCGTTTACCACACGTAGGTTTGCGCGAGCGTGTCATCTGATTCGGCAAACATGAATGAGCTTGTTCAATGGAACGACCTCTACGGCGAAGGAGGTTCAAGGAAGAAGAAAGCACTGAGCTACTTCATGTGAGAGCAAGAATGTGCCATATTGTACAGTCGCTATACTACCCCTCCCTCCTCGGCAGGTGCATCTTGGCGACTTGTCCGGCCAAAACCAGTCGGGTTTTTCCTCCTCTCCCTTTCAGGAGCAGCGGCCGCCTACCATCCTGATCCTCCTCCCTCCTGTGTAATTAAAATTGTGCACCGAGTCTGGGTTATTTATCAGCTTCTGTTTGTTCCTATTAACTTCAAAAAAGAGAATCCTCCATCCTCCTCTCTTGATCACCTACCTGTTTGCAGCCAATTGTCGTTGAGCTTGGCTATAGACCCCTTGTGTGCACCTATGTACATGTTTAATGGAAGGGCATGGAATAAGAACCTTTTCCTCTTGTAGACAGTCTGATGATTCTTGCTAACGATAGCCGGCCATAGATTTGACTTTTTTTTGGTATTATCATTTTTTAGGGAATGCCATTTCTAGCTTTATTGAACTTCAAAAACTGATACGCACATCACTTATCATCGCTGGCATGATAAGACTAGGTGGGTCATCATCCCACACATTGGTTTCAAATTTATCAAAACTATTACTAACCAGGATATGAGCTACTTCATTACATTCTCTATCTCGCATCTTTCCTTTGCCCCAAGTGAAATTGTCACCAATGTAACCCGGATCTCCAAGAACGTAGCCTGATAAATAGTCCTGCAATGCTCTCATGTATCTTTGGGCCCTAGAAACTCAATTTTTCTCTAATCACCAAGCAATAACCATGCTATACCCATCCTCCCATTCAATTCACATATGTACTCCCATAATTTATACTTATTCTCCCAGCTGGTTCACCAAGAAACCAATGAAACGCCAATCTGTCTCATCATTAATAAGCGTCTATGAAATTTGGCTTAATACCATTCACCACAATTTTTACCCCCTTCCTCCACATAAGCAGCAAGTTATCACTTCTTCCATCACTCTCGTGAATCAACATGTCATCAAACTTGAACTTATGCGTCAGTTTCATGCCTTAGATGTTGCAAGATGCGACCAAGACAGGAAAATCACATCCTGTTTTGTTTGAGGTAAACCTGGGCATTTTTTGGGTCAGGATTTGTAAAGCCTGCCTCAAAATCCTAACCCCAAGCCCAAAACACATGAACAATGCCTTTTTTATTAAAATATTGATTTGTGAGATATCTAAAAATATTTTTTTGAGCAAAGATATCTAAAATATATATATACATATATTTCTAATAAAATAATGGTTTATGCCTTGTTCGGGCTTATTTTTGGGCTTTCAGGCCAGGCTTCGGTCAAAAAAGCTGAGCCCAAGCCTAGCCCAGATGTCGGGCTTTTAGGGCAGGCTTCAAGCAAAAAAGCTAAGCCCAAGCCTGGCCCAGATGTCGGGCTTTCGGGCTGGGCTGTCCGGGCCAAGCTGTCCATGCTTGGGTCTAGTTTAAGGTAACACGAGAAACCATTCATTTGCTGACATTTTTCGTGATAATAGATCCACCATTATGCCCGTGCATGTTATCACATTTCCCAATCAAAAATACAAAGGTAAACATGGTGCATCCTAACCCATTATGACTTTTTCTTTTGTAAAAATAGCAACAACAACAAACAACAACAAAGCCTTTAGTCCCAAACAAGTTGGGGTAGGCTAGAGATGAAACCCATAAGATCTTCCGACCAACTCATGGCTCTGGCACATGGATAGCAAGCTTCCACACACCCTTGTCCATAGCTAATTCTTTGGTGACACTCCAATCCTTCAGGTCTCTCTTAACAGATTCCTTCCATGTCAAATTCGGTCTATCCCGACCTCTCTTAATATTCTTCGCACGCTTTAGTCGTCCGCAATGCGCTGGAGCTTCTGGAGGCCTGCGTTGAATATGCCCAAACCATCTCAGACGATGTTGGACAAGCTTCTCTTTGTGTGACGCCCGGGTAATTAAGCTGCAGTAATCCCCGCTAATGATGCCACGTCACCTCGGTTACTGTGGATAAACTCGCGTTAGTTCGGAACCTAGTTTGAATTTCAAATTCAAAATCGAGCAAACAATAAAAGTTTTCAAATATTAAAATTTAAATGTTCGGAGTGAATCAAATAATACATAGATAATTATGGTGATGAAACCACATTTTTATAATATTTTTAAATGCTCAAAGGAAAATAAAACAACAACAAAAGAAATAAATTAAACGCCTTTTGTATTTTGTAAAATATTAAACTATTTTATTTAGCTGTCCAAATTAATGTGGCAGTGGTATCTTTAACACACCATATTTAGGTGTTGTTCTCACATTCTTCAAGGTAGAACTAAATTAATAATTTAATAAAACCGAAAGGAAT
>NC_057804.1:162639325-162646963 GCF_018294505.1 Triticum aestivum | reverse complement strand
TGCTGCTCGCCTGCAACTGCTATCGCTGTTGCTTCGCTTGCTGTTGCCTATTATCGAGCGCCTCCCCCTACCACCTCCAGCCGCACGCCCCTGCGCCCGCTCCACCCAGCCGGTCCGCGACCACCCCTTCGCCGCCTCCCCTGGCCCTGGCCGCCGGCGTGCTCCGTGTGCGTGCCCAGCGCCCCTCGGGCACGCGCCTGTTCGGGCCATGCCCATTAGCCACGCGCCCAGCGCCCGTTAGGCTAGATGGGCCACTGCCATTCAGGCCCCACGGCCCCAGAACGTTTTATATAAAAAAAGGAATTAAAATTAATAATAATAAAAATAATTAATTAATTAATTAATTAATTAAGGAATTAATTAAGTTAATTAATCATAATTAGATTAATCAAATTAACTAATTAGTCTAATTAAAATGCGATTAGTTTAGCTAAAACCTGATTAGCCTAAACAGGGTATGACAGGTGGGCCCCGCTGGACCCACACGTCAGTTTGACCAGTCAACGCCCTGTTGACTGCTGACGTCATGCTGACGTCATGATGACGTCAGCAAACACTGTTTTGGATAAGGTTGGATTTAAATGAATAAATAAAATCAGAAAATGATTTAAATCTTTAGAAAATCATATCTTTTAATCCGTAATTCGGATGAAAATAATTTCAACATGAAAGTTGCTCAGAACGACGAGACGAATCCGGATACGTAGCCCGTTCGTCCACCACACACACCTAACATATCAAACCCGCAACTTTCTCCCTCCGGTTCATCTGTCAGAAACACGAAACACCGGGAATACTTTCCCGGATGTTTTTCCCCCTTCACCGGTATCACCTACTACCGCGTTAGGGCACACCGAACACCGCGTATTGCCTTGTTATATTTTGTGATGCTTTGTTTGCTCTGTATTCATTATTTCTTCCCCCTCTCCTCTCCGGTAGACTACGAGACCGACGCTGCTGCTGACCAGTTCGACTACGGAGTTGACGACCCCTCCTTCTTGTCTGAGCAACCAGGCAAGCCCCCCCCTTGATCACCAGATATCGCCTATTCTCCTCTATACTGCTTGCATTAGAGTAGTGTAGCATGTTACTGCTTTCGTTAATCCTATTCTGATGCATAGCCTGACATTGTCGCTACATTTGTTGATACCTTACCTGCAATCCTAAATGCTTAGTATAGGATGCTAGTGTTCCATCAGTGGCCCTACACTCTTGTCCGTCTGCCATGCTATACTACTGGGCTGTGATCACTTCGGGAGGTGATCACGGGCATATACTATATACTTTACACTGTTACATTACTGGTGATACTGCTTGGAGATGGGGGCTGAAGGGGCAGGTGGCTCCATCCAGGTAGTGGTGGGCCTGAGTTCCCGACGGCCCCCGACTGTTACTTTGTGGCGGAGCGACAGGGCAGGTTGAGACCACCTAGGAGACAGGTGGGCCTGGCCTTGTTCGGCGTTCGCGGACACTTAACACGCTTAACGAGATCTTGGTATTTGATCTGAGTCTGGCTACGAGCCTATACGCACTAACCATCTACGTGGGAGTAGTTATGGGTATCCCGACGTCGTGGTATCAGCCGAAGCACTTCAGACGTCAGCGACGGAGCGGCGCGCGCCGAATTGGACTGGAACGCCACTAGGCTAGGTCTGCTTTCGGCCGCCCACGCAACGTGCAGGTGTGCTCAGGGCGATGGGCCCAGACCCCTGCGCGCTTAGGTTTAGACCGGCGTGCTGGTCTCTCTGTTGTGCCTAGGTGGGGCTGCGACGTGTTGATCTTCCGAGGCCGGGCATGACCCAGAAAAGTGTGTCCGGCCAAATGGGATCGAGCGTGTTGGGCTATGTGGTGCACCCCTGCAGGGAAGTTAATCTATTCGAATAGCCGTGATCTTCGGTAACAGGACGACTTGGAGTTGTACCTTGACCTTATGACAACTAGAACCGGATACTTAATAAAACACACCCTTCCAAGTGCCAGATACAACCCGGTGATCGCTTTTCCGCAGGGCGACAAGGAGAGGATCGCCGGGTAGGATTATGCTACTCGAGATGCTACTTGGAGATGTTACTTGGAGATGCTACTTGGAGGACTTCCATCTACTCTCTTCTACATGCTGCAAGACGGAGGCTGCCAGAAGCGTAGTCTTCGATAGGACTAGCTATCCCCCTCTTATTCTGGCTTTCTGCAGTTCAGTCCACTGATATGGCCTCCTTACACATATACCCATGCATATGTAGTTTAGTTCCTTGCTTGCGAGTACTTTGGATGAGTACTCACGGTTGCTTTCTCCCCCCCTTTTTTTCCCCTTTCCTTTCTTTCTGGTTGTCGCAACCAGATGCTGGAGTCCAGGAGCCAGACGCCACCGTCGACGACGACTACTACCCCGGAGGTGCCTACTACTACGTGCAGCCCGCTGACGACGACCAGGAGTAGTTTAGGAGGATCCCAGGCAGGAGGCCTGCGCCTCTTTCGATCTGTATCCCAGTTTGTGCTAGCCTTCTTAAGGCAAACTTGTTTAACTTATGTCTGTACTCAGATATTGTTGCTTCCGCTGACCCGTCTATGATCGAGCACTTGTATTCGAGCCCTCGAGGCCCCTGGCTTGTATTATGATGCTTGTATGACTTATTTTATATGTAGAGTTGTGTTGTGATATCTTCCCGTGAGTTCCTGATCTTGATCGTACACATTTGCGTGCATGATTAGTGTACGATTAAATCGGGGGCGTCACAAGTTGGTATCAGAGCCAACTGCCTGTAGGAATCCCCCTTTCCAACTCCTTGGTCGAAGTCGAGTCTAGTCGTTGAAAAACTTTTACTAACATGGCTGTGTGGCCCATGGGCCCACGTCGCCATCGGGTGGTAGTAGGATCTTTTATTCCTCGACCTATACTCTGGGACTCTGACATCTCTTCTATTCGGGTTAAATGAATCTTACTAAATCTAACATTAGGATCTCGTTATCATTTTCACCCGGAGAGCCCCTTATTATTGATGATCGTCTGCTGCACGTGAAGACCCTGAAGATACTTTCCGCTGTTAGGCCGAGAACTTGTGTTCATCGCGTTTGCAATTCCCCTTCCACCGTCAACCCTTATGGGTAACTACTTACAGTTGTTATTCTTATATCATCCCCAGTTGGTCTTGTTATTACAAGATACCCTGAAAAACTCGTCGTGGTTTCGATAATCCCTTGAGCTTACTGCCTTGCTGTTCTTGTCACTTGAATACCCCTACGGTTAATTCTCGCATTTATAGAATATCCGCTCATCCCCCAGTTGTTTATGTGTTACACAAAAGTCTTCGAAATACCACCCGATATTCCAAAAATCCTCAGCAACCTATTGCTCTGGAATTTCTTGTTTGCTTTCATTATGAATAATCCCATAAGTATAGAAATCTTATTGACATTCCTTGTCATTATCATTTTGAGTCTATTGACTCAATATGTGGCGAATGCAAGTAATCATCAGTTGATCCTTTTAAATTATCTCTCCAGCTCAGACGTCTTTCAAACATGAGCTGGTTCTCGACCAAACTATCTGTCGTCGATTGTGCCTCTGGTATATTCAATTGATCCATCCTTGATCAGAACGTCTGCTTCTGATCCTTTGTTGTGGAAATCATAATTCCTTTTTATTTAAGCTTTGAATTATTCAGATGATTCCATAACCTGTTGCATTTGCATTCCTTCCTCTTCTGGTTGAGTACCGATACTCATATCAGGTCCTTTGTGGACTATCAAGTCCTTTGTTGGATTGTTATCCGACAGTGTCCTTCACATTTGAACCCTTTGTGAGTTCTTCCCCTTATACATGATGCCCTTGTTAAGTTGTATCCTCTGCTTGGCCAACCATGCTCTGCTTTCGGGCTTGTGTTATTTACTCTGGAAACTTGTGGTATATGTTTCTAAGAAGCCCCTATGGGTTGAACATATGCCTTCTCTAAACCGTGTGAACCCGAAAGTTTTCATGAGTCATACTTATCTGGTATTGCACCAGGTAAAGCTTTCAACAACTAATGTCATCTTCGAAATACGAGAGGTGAATGGAAGATTATGCATTGAGGAAGTGGGAGTCGACCTTGAACTTTGTGTTCATGCCCATGGACGCGATGTATATCCTATCATGGAAGCTTCTTGTAATAATAACTATTTCCTTGATAGCTAACATATGGTATCTGTGAATTGATCCCTTGCAACCGTGGTTCCGACCATGATTGTTCTTCTTTGATTCCATTTCTCGGACAAGTTAAAACATTTGTCTTCTATGGATCGGTACACCAGTCCAACCTTTACTTTGATCTTGTGTTGAGTATTACCCCCTGGTATCTCAAGATTATCATGGAACTGCATAACTTCTTATGAGTTCTTCATCAAGTGCTACCTTTCCACTGATTCCAATTTTTCACGGGCTCTGAGTTATTCTACACTCAAAGACCACCGATAACTGAATCGAGTTCGCATTGCGATTCAACAAGTATTTGAACCCATCACTGCTTACAAATTTATTAATCCTTCAAGTCATTCCTAGCCTGATCGGCTATATCATTATCGAGCTAATTTTAACTGTGCTACCTGGTCCTTATTCTTGGAGCACCAATTTGCGCCGATAGCTAAGCTTACGTCGATTTTCCTCGTCATACCCTTTCACCTTAAACAACCAGCTTGAGTTCAAGTTTGTGTCGTAACTGTAGTTCCAATAACCTCTTGCTTCATCATTCCTCTGACTTGATGTCGTCGCTGGTTGATTACATCTGCATGAAACCTCTCGACAAATGTGTCGTGATCATCATCAACCTTATGAGCTCTTCCAGGAATTCAATTGAATTCATGATGGATAATACCATCCTTGCCCCTCGATGATTCCTGTTCTCATCGACCACTTTATTGCCTTCCGTTCAACACAACTTGTTCGTGTTTTGTGTAAACCTTGAGATCCCTGTTACCCAGCAATTGATCTTCCTTACCTCGGAAGTATTACCATCTCTTTTTGTCAAGAATGTGGTGAGAATTTCACCACCTCTTAAGAATTCTTGATATCATAATACTTCTTGCCATCTTCGTTCATTCCTTGGTCCCCGTATTGTTTTCAACCGGAATACTGACAATTGAGCTATGACGTGTGAATTCAAAACTTCTAGCAACCCTATCGCTTTGAAGTGAATGGGTGATAGATCATTCTAAGTCTTTCGATAATTGAATCACCACTCTAACATTGGCCGTGCAACCCAACCCATATTTCGGGTGCACCGGTCAACCAATGTTTAATTATGTATGTTTTCCTCGAGCATACAACATTATATCATTTCAATCAACAAGTGTCATCTTCTTGTTCACATTATTGTGGAAATCCATCTTTTGAAAATCTCAATGAATTGTCGCTGCGTCAATCAGCCACCTCCTCACCTCTCCTTAGTTTAATGATGAACTATTGTTTCAGGAACCCGCTCCCATAGTTCATTTCCCGAGAATCTTGCAATGCCATTTCAACGATTTGTGTTGCGCCTTTTCTTCTCAGGTATCCTAAGTCTGAGGTATCATGACACCAATTGGATCTGAATCTCAGTTAGTTATGATGGTTGGGACAACTTTCCAGGAGTTATGTTGTTGGTCCTTTGATGACCCGGTAACATGATGTCATGCCTAGCACCCCCCCCCCCCGGCTGGAGGACCTATCATTATAGATTCCTTTCAGCAGGGTTATCCATTCATCCATGAGGGAATTGTAATACTGATTCTACAAGTTATTCCAGATGGATCCTTCGTGATTCCAAAGTCTGATCTTCACCTGAAGGCCATGTCAATGCTATCTCGAAGCATGTCTGCGATACTCTGAATTTCAACAAGAACATCCGAAGCCCAATGCTAAATGTTTCTTGCTCAATTATCCGAACACCGTTGTATGGGTAATGTCATGAAAATTCTCTCCCCTTACCTAAAGGGTTTTCTACATTATATCCTGTCATGGATATCAATCTCTACTTGTCCTTGGTAAGGATATACCCTTGAAATATGTGTTTAGACACATTTTCCTTTCCATTGTTCTGTTTAAACCTGATAATCACTTTTCCTTTCCATTGGTTTGTTTGACCTCTCTTGTGATCTATATAATCTAAGTAGTAATGATTCACTACTTATGTAAACACCTCGGTGCGCAATTCCGTCAGCAAAACCCTGTTACTATTGTTGATGACATTTCGGTAACCACCGATGGACGGGAACCTTGCCTATTGGTCCACCTCGTTCAACGAGCAGGAAAATGGTTCTCTTCGTCCCTCGCCCTTGGTACTGATGTTGTTGTCGGCATAGCTGACAAGCTATTCACTGACATGCCTCCCTGTCGCGGCTGTGCAAGATGTCACCACCCTTCCTACTTTCAACCCGCATGGTGGGCCCATAACCCACAGGTCCACTGGATCGAAACCTGACTCTTCTTTACAACTCGGATTCTAATGCATCCTTTGCACCTGGCTTTGTATGTGATTCACTAGCTAATTGATATACCGTTATTCATCCTAGAATCAAACACCATGTTATTCTCGTTGTTCAAACCCCTATTCCAGCTTCTGTCTAGTCATCGAATGATTGCCTACCCGTTTGAAACTTTGGTACCATCGTATATGGCACTCAACGAATTCACTGAAATACAACTCGTGGGGTACCTTGTGTAATTCCCATTGAGTTCACCGTCAGATGCCCAGCTTTGTGGATATGCGTTCTTTCGGAGTTTTTCCCCTTGGTCCTGTTCGTAGGATGATGGAGTTTCTGAAGAAAGGACGTCGACTTCATCATGATGACCTGCAGCAGAGAAATGAAGACCTCAACGAAAGGGATCAACCTCTTCGAAAGGACAACCAAGACCGAGAAGACTCGTTAGGTTTCTCGCTACCAGCACCTCCCCCCCTACTCTCCTGCTTAAATCTCGGGACGAGATTTCTTGTAGTGGAGGAGAATTGTGACGCCCGGGTAATTAAGCTGCAGTAATCCCCGCTAATGATGCCACGTCACCTCGGTTACTGTGGATAAACTCGCGTTAGTTCGGAACCTAGTTTGAATTTCAAATTCAAAATCTAGCAAACAATAAAAGTTTTCAAATATTAAAATTTAAATGTTCGGAGTGAACCAAATAATACATAGATAATTATGGTGATGAAACCACATTTTTATAATATGTTTAAATGCTCAAAGGAAAATAAAACAGCAGCAAAAGAAATAAATTAAACGCCTTTTGTATTTTGTAAAATATTAAACTATTTTATTTAGCTGTCCAAATTAATGTGGCAGTGGTATCTTTAACACACCATATTTAGGTGTTGTTCTCCCATTCTTCAAGGTAGAACTAAATTAATAATTTAATAAAACCGAAAGGAATAAATAAAAGAAAAGGAAAGGAAAACAAAAGGAGAAAAAATAATAATAGAGAACCCCCCCCCACTGGGCTCCGGCCCAGCAGGCCACATCCCTACTAGGCCAACCCACCGGCCTAGCCGGCCACCCCCGCCCCCACTCCCTTATCCCCTCTCCCCCGTAACCCTAGCCTCCAACCGCCCCACTTCCCCCTGCATCGCCCACTCGCTCTCCTCCCCCTCTCTCCCGATTTGGATCGGGAGGTGGGGCAAACCACCGACGCCGCCG
>NC_057804.1:162621517-162638591 GCF_018294505.1 Triticum aestivum | reverse complement strand
CGTTGGCAACTCGCGCGCGAGCCCCCAACGCGGCCTCGTCCCCTGCTGCTCGCCTGCAACTGCTATCGCTGTTGCTTCGCTTGCTGTTGCCTACTATCGAGCGCCTCCCCCTACCACCTCCAGCCGCACGCCCCTGCGCCCGCTCCACCCAGCCGGTCCGCGACCACCCCTTCGCCGCCTCCCCTGGCCCTGGCCGCCAGCGTGCTCCGTGTGCGTGCCCAGCGCCCCTCGGGCACGCGCCTGTTCGGGCCATGCCCATTAGCCACGCGCCCAGCGCCCGTTAGGCTAGATGGGCCACTGCCATTCAGGCCCCACGGCCCCAGAACGTTTTATATAAAAAAAGGAATTAAAATTAATAATAATAAAAATAATTAATTAATTAATTAATTAATTAATTAAGGAATTAATTAAGTTAATTAATCATAATTAGATTAATCGAATTAACTAATTAGTCTAATTAAAATGTGATTAGTTTAGCTAAAACCTGATTAGCCTAAACAGGGTATGACAGGTGGGCCCCGCTGGACCCACACGTCAGTTTGACCAGTCAACGCCCTGTTGACTGCTGACGTCATGCTGACGTCATGATGACGTCAGCAAACACTGTTTTGGATAAGGTTGGATTTAAATGAATAAATAAAATCAGAAAATGATTTAAATCTTTAGAAAATCATATCTTTTAATCCGTAATTCGGATGAAAATAATTTCAACATGAAAGTTGCTCAGAACGACGAGACGAACCCGGATACGTAGCCCGTTCGTCCACCACACACACCTAACATATCAAACCCGCAACTTTCTCCCTCCGGTTCATCTGTCAGAAACACGAAACACCGGGAATACTTTTCCGGATGTTTTTCCCCCTTCACCGGTATCACCTACTACCGCGTTAGGGCACACCGAACACCGCGTATTGCCTTGTTATATTTTGTGATGCTTTGTTTGCTCTGTATTCATTATTTCTTCCCCCTCTCCTCTCCGGTAGACTACGAGACCGACGCTGCTGCTGACCAGTTCGACTACGGAGTTGACGACCCCTCCTTCTTGTCTGAGCAACCAGGAAAGCCCCCCCCTTGATCACCAGATATCGCCTATTCTCCTCTATACTGCTTGCATTAGAGTAGTGTAGCATGTTACTGCTTTCGTTAATCCTATTCTGATGCATAGCCTGACATTGTCGCTACATTTGTTGATACCTTACCTGCAATCCTAAATGCTTAGTATAGGATGCTAGTGTTCCATCAGTGGCCCTACACTCTTGTTCGTCTGCCATGCTATACTACTGGGCTGTGATCACTTCGGGAGGTGATCACGGGCATATACTATATACTTTACACTGTTACATTACTGGTGATACTGCTTGGAGATGGGGGCTGAAGGGGCAGGTGGCTCCATCCAGGTAGTGGTGGGCCTGAGTTCCCGACGGCCCCCGACTGTTACTTTGTGGCGGAGCGACAGGGCAGGTTGAGACCACCTAGGAGACAGGTGGGCCTGGCCTTGTTCGGCGTTCGCGGACACTTAACACGCTTAACGAGATCTTGGTATTTGATCTGAGTCTGGCTACGAGCCTATACGCACTAACCATCTACGTGGGAGTAGTTATGGGTATCCCGACGTCGTGGTATCAGCCGAAGCACTTCAGACGTCAGCGACGGAGCGGCGCGCGCCGAATTGGACTGGAACGCCACTAGGCTAGGTCTGCTTTCGGCCGCCCACGCAACGTGCAGGGGTGCTCAGGGCGATGGGCCCAGACCCCTGCGCGCTTAGGTTTAGACCGGTGTGCTGGCCTCTCTGTTGTGCCTAGGTGGGGCTGCGACGTGTTGATCTTCCGAGGCCGAGCATGACCCAGAAAAGTGTGTCCGGCCAAATGGGATCAAGCGTGTTGGGCTATGTGGTGCACCCCTGCAGGGAAGTTAATCTATTCGAATAGCCGTGATCTTCGGTAACAGGACGACTTGGAGTTGTACCTTGACCTTATGACAACTAGAACCGGATACTTAATAAAACACACCCTTCCAAGTGCCAGATACAACCCGGTGATCGCTTTTCCGCAGGGCGACGAGGAGAGGATCGCCGGGTAGGATTATGCTACTCGAGATGCTACTTGGAGATGTTACTTGGAGATGCTACTTGGAGGACTTCCATCTACTCTCTTCTACATGCTGCAAGACGGAGGCTGCCAGAAGCGTAGTCTTCGATAGGACTAGCTATCCCCCTCTTATTCTGGCTTTCTGCAGTTCAGTCCACTGATATGGCCTCCTTACACATATACCCATGCATATGTAGTTTAGTTCCTTGCTTGCGAGTACTTTGGATGAGTACTCACGGTTGCTTTCTCCCCCCCTTTTTTTCCCCTTTCCTTTCTTTCTGGTTGTCGCAACCATATGCTGGAGTCCAGGAGCCAGATGCCACCGTCGACGATGACTACTACCCCGGAGGTGCCTACTACTACGTGCAGCCCGCTGACGACGACCAGGAGTAGTTTAGGAGGATCCCAGGCAAGAGGCCTGCGCCTCTTTCGATCTGTATCCCAGTTTGTGCTAGCCTTCTTAAGGCAAACTTGTTTAACTTATGTCTGTACTCAGATATTGTTGCTTCCGCTGACCCGTCTATGATCGAGCACTTGTATTCGAGCCCTCGAGGCCCCTGGCTTGTATTATGATGCTTGTATGACTTATTTTATATGTAGAGTTGTGTTGTGATATCTTCCCGTGAGTTCCTGATCTTGATCGTACACATTTGCGTGCATGATTAGTGTACGATTAAATTGGGGGCGTCACACTTTGATTGGTGCTACCCCAACTCTATCTCGTATATCATCATTCCGGACTCGATCCTTCCTCATGTGGCCACACCTAACTGTTGAACATGTCGCCTTTTAGTCGGCTAACACTCAGCGCCATACAACATTGCGGGTCGAACAACCGTCCTGTAGAACTTGCCTTTTAGTTTTTGTGGTACTCTCTTGTCACAGAGAATGCTGAAAGCTTGGCACCACTTCATCCATCCGGCTTTGATTCGATGGTTCACATCTTCATCAATACCCCCATCCTCTTGCAGCATTGACCCCAAATATAGAAAGGCGTCCTTCAGAGGTACCACCTGACCATCAAGGCTAACCTCCCCCTCCTCACACCTAGTAGTACTGGAACCACACATCATGTACTCAGTTTTAGTTCTACTAAGCCTAAACCCTTTCGATTCCAAGGTTTGTCTCCATAACTCTAACTTCCTATTTACCCCCGTCTGACTATCGTCAACTAGCACCACATCATCCGCAAAGAGCATACACCATGGGATATCTCCTTGTATATCCCTTGTGACCTCATCCATCACCAAGGCAAAAAGATAAGGGCTCAAAGCTGACCCCTGATGTAGTCCTATCTTAGTCGGGAAGTCATCAGTGTCGACATCACTTGTTCGAACACTTGTCACAACATTATTGTACATGTCCTTGATGAGGGTAATGTACTTTGTTGTGACTTTGTGTTTCTCCAAGGCCCACCACATGACATTCCGCGGTATCTTATCATAGGCCTTCTCCAAGTCAATGAGCACCATATGCAAGTCCTTCTTTTGCTTCATGTATCTCTTCATAAGTTGTCGTACCAAAAAAATGGCTTCCATGGTCGACCTACCAAGCATGAAACCAAACTGATTTTTGGTCACACTTGTCATTCTTCTTAAGGCGATGCTCAAGGACTCTCTCCATAGCTTCATTGTATAGCTCATCAGCTTAATTCCACGGTAATTAGTACAACTATGAATATCCCCCTTATTCTTGAAGATTGGTACTAATATACTCCGTCTCCATTCTTCTGGCACCTTGTTTGCCTGAAAAATGAGGTTGAAAAGCTTGGTTAGCCATACTATCGCTATGTCCCCGAGACCTTTCCACACCTTAATGGGGATACAATCAGGGCCCATCGTCTTACCTCCTTTCATCCTTTTTTCTCCTTAACCTCATACTCTAGATTCGCTGCACAAAATGCATGTTGGTCTCATCAAAGGAGTCGTCCAGTTCAATGGTAGAACTCTCATTCTCCCCATTAAACAACTTGTCGAAGTACTCCCGCCATCTATGCTTAATCTCCTCGTCCTTCACCAAGAGTTGGTCTGCTCCGTCCTTGATGCATTTGACTTGGCCAATATCCCTCGTCTTCCTCTCTCGAATCTTGGCCATCTTATAGATGCCCCTTTCGCCTCCCTTCGTGCCTAACCGTTGGTAGAGGTCCTCATATGCCCTACCCCTTGCTTCACTGACAGCTTGCTTTGCGGTTTTCTTCGCCATCCTGTATTTCTCTATGTTGTCTGCACTCCTACCCAGGTATAGGCGTCTAAAGCAATCTTTCTTCTCTTTAATCACCTTCTGGACATCATTATTCCACCACCAGGTATCCTTATCTTCGCTTCTCCTTTCTCTGGACACTCCAAACTCCTCTGAGGCCACCTTAAGAATGCAAATCGACATCTTCATCCACACATTGTCCGCATCCCCTCCTTCATCCCAAGGTCCCTCCTTAATGACCCTCTCCTTGAACCCCTGAGCTACCTCCCCCTTGAGTTTCCACCACTTCGTTCTAGCAATTTTGGCACGCTTATCCCGCTAGATACGAATAAAAATAGCAACAAAAATCAAATAATTCTAAATTTTTGGAATATCAAACTTGGTCGACTGGCTGCCCACGTGTAAGTTTCGCCAAACAATTGATTTTTTTCTTATGATTTTAATATTCATAGGTTGCACACGGAACCAAATTCCAAAAATTCTTCCGAGCCCAAAGGCATGCTCATCTAAAACTAATAATAATAATAAAAGAATGAACAAGGGAAAGGGTCAAGGACACATAAATGCATTAGACAAAGCGGTTCGCTTACAAATAAGATCATGAAGAAACTAGAAGTTATAGACAACACCCTCGAACTTATGAAAAGAACCCTGAAAAGAAAATGGAAATGTGATCGAGTCCAATGTGCTTCCCTCATGGAACAATCATCACCGGCGCCAATGACGAACCACTTGGTCCAACAAGACCTTTGCGGTTGCTCACCACAGACTCCAACAACAAGCAGTGTTGCCTCCCATGTGGCATCAAGGCCAGGAGGAGTGAGAATGGCCGCCATTCGGCTCAAAGATTCGACAACTCATCAGAGGGAACCAACTGGCCAACAAGGCCGTCGTAGCTCCTCCAAAAACCACCATTGATTGAGCTTCAGATCACCGTCATACGCCTCCAGATCCACAACGTAGGTCCTTCCGCACACACAGGGGACACCAACCTCGCCGGAAGCTGGTACCTGGTGAGATGCCGCAGAGCAAGCCCAAGCCATAGTGAGGGACATGCCGATATCCCCAATCTAGAAATCCACCATGTTGGATCAGCTCGCTGTAACCACACTCTTATTTAGGAAGCTGACGCTAGATCCACCTCCCTCTCCTCCACCATGGAGGAAAAGCAAAAAGGGTTGTTGAGGGCCACCGCATGCATCATGAAGGCAACGGCGAATTCGACTCTATCGGCATAAGCCAAACACCGTCAAAGCAAATTCAGGCCAAAGCTTCAAACCTATCTTGACAAGACCGAACCTCCCGACTCCCACCAAGGAAGAGGGAGGGAGGAGTCAAGGGCGACTTGGAGACTTAGAGTGCGTTTGGATGATGCCCATGCTGCCCTGCCAAACTGCGGGCTCGCCAAAAAATTGGCGCACGATCCGGCCACCTACGATTTAGCCCTGCGTTGGCGAAAAAATGAATTGCGGGAGCTCATGGTGCCCAGGCGGACCAGATAATTAGTTGCGAACCAAACGGCAGCCCTGCCTTCGGTCAACGCCAATGTTTTGGCGTGGCGTCCACGGGCTCCAAACCAAACAGCCCCTTAGGCTGCGTTAGGTTTCTCTCGGCTCCTTTAACTCCCCTTTAGGAGCGGACCAGACTTTAGCTTAATTTGATGGAGCTGCCAAAACCCAGCTCCCCAACTCCGCGGAGCAGGGAAGTTCCGAACAGGGCCTTAAGGGAGAGGGAGAGAGGGGAAAGCGTAAGAGCCAATTCTATCACACGACACAAAAAGCAACCTTACTTGCACGAAAACAAACTAATTCCTGGTAGCAGATTAAGACCACACGCTTTATTCTGTACTTTATGCAAGAGGAGCATGACATAGCATGGAAAATCGTGAGGCAAGCAAATTAAGCTGTGAGTATTTGAGGAAACTCAAACTGCAGGGTAATCCAAAATTCTAAATCATGTTGAGAATTAATAGTCAAACTGCACACTGTGGAGTACAAGAGAGAATAATCAAAGGGCAAAGCATAATTGTACATCTGTTTCTTGTAAGATCTTAAGTAAAGCATAAACTGTGGTTTCGACTTTCTATGGTCTGACTATAGACAAATGGTGTTGAAGAAATACATGTAATCTTTGGCCCTCCAAGGTATATAATATAAAAAAGTATCATCCCAAAGCAAACGGCCAGTAATCCTCAAAGAACAGAAGTCTGCATTTGAACAGAACCTATTATACACTGATAACTTTGATGGAGCTGCACCAAAAAGAAGATCGGCTGCATCTTAATACTCCAGGGCTTCACGTGGGTACACTTATAGTTAAAAGCTGCTGTACATTCACAGGGATGGCTTAAAACAGCTCTTCTGAATTGAATTTGTTCCATGCCTCCTGTTTTATATAAATATAAAAAGATAAGCGAATGCTACAATGTCAAATATATATTCCTCATCAATAGTAATGATGAATATCACGACCAACCAATGTGAATTACAATAGCATGTAGGATAGGCCTCCACAACTTGGTAAATCCACAGTTAATATGGATGACACAAAGATTAATCCTACTACTAGGTTACTCGGACCATTGGTCTTGATCTCAGAGCCTTTCAGTATGTTCTTAATCTAGAACACACCAAGGATTTTTTGCTTTAATTTGGCATCCAGCCATCCACCCAAGTTTTAGTTGACATGAATGAACAGAAACAAATTAAATATAAGGCTAGAGAGAGAAACTGAATTCTGAAAGTTACCACATTACAGCGAGTCTATTGATTGTTTTTCTGCAGATGTAGCCATCTGAGTTAAACATTCAAGGCAACACAAGTGAAAAGCGCACTTATCAATTGTTCAACTCAGTTGGTGTTTTTTCCAAGCAGCAGGGCAAACCATGTATATCATTCCATTTGCCAAGCTCAGTTACAGACCAAACGCTATTTGCCCCATCTGAAAGGGATTCAGAACGAAAGTGACACAAAATAATTGTGGTAGCCCTAGGTCAGCACATAAAGTGGCATGCTTAACACATTGTTAGGGCAGTAATGATGGTTCTCTAAGAAATAACATCTTAACTTGTCGCTATGATACTTGTTGCAAAGCAGCATGAATACACACCTTGAGCATGTCAAAGACCTTCTCAGCAATATATTTCTGTTGAAGAGTCGCACCCTTCTGTTGCACCTTATCAGGATGGATGCATAACGTTGCCTTTCTGTACTGCTTTTTAACAGCAGCACCAGTAATCAAATCGGTCAAGGATACAGCTTGCCATCCACACTCTGGCCAAAGTATCTGTTCACAAGGGAAGTGTGAAGGAAATAGTGAGCATGTTTATGCAACAAAACAATGATAGCACCCAAAAATAAAGCACGAATCCGGTGAAAACACAAGGAGAATAAATGTTGACTCACATATTGCAGAGTTGATAGTAAAGCACGCAAGTTGCCCTCTTTTCCAGCAGCCCACCTTTTAATTTCAAAGTCTAATGAGTCACCAATTCTCTGGAATCAAGAAAATATCAAAATGAGTAGAGTGCCTATTAGCAACCAAGAGAGTCAAGCTTAAAGGGTCGAGACATGTTGCCCTATCACGAACTAAAGAAAAGGCCAGCAAAGTCCATGAAATATTGAAAGGGTATGTCTAGGACACATCTAGATGTGGCATAGTTATGTCACATCTAAGCTGATGTCCACTCTGTTTGTGGTCTTTTTTTTGTCCTAGTTTTTTTTTTGTTTCTTATTGCTGCATTATATAGTTGTGGGAGCTTAGATGTGATATCCTTAAAAAACATCTAGATGTGAATTAGACAAACTGATATTGAAAATAATGTGCAATAGGAGAAAGCATAGACTGTTTACATCAACTAAAATAAGCATAATCAAGTTGCAAGTTATATGGGCAATACAACACTTACATCTCTTTCTGCTTGCTCCCTCTGAACCTGCATATCTCGTTCATTCTTCTCAGCCAAAGCTTTTGCCTGCAGATATGTTATTCTTATATGACGAACAGTGGTAGCAGAATAAAATATATCCGTCATTTCTTTATAACAGGGGAGAAGGGAGAACAATATGATACGGAATCAGCAATATTAATCTTGGGCAACATCTATCTACTAGTATTATACTGACAGGAAAAGGTGGGAACATTACCGCTCGCTCACGGGTCCTCTGATGACGTTCTAACCTAGCACGTCTTCTTTCTTCACTCTCCCCCTCAACATCTTGAAATGCGTCAGATGATGATCGGGCTGAAAAATAATACTAAATGAATCACCAAAACTGCAAAATTTGGGAACGAATATCATTACGAAGTTACAAGCTAATACTCCCTCCGTCCCATAATATAAGACCATTTTTGACACTAGTGTAGTGTAAAAAACGCTCTTATATTATGGGATGGAGGGAGTATTGTTTCAGTGCTTACTACTTTCAAATTCAAATAAGTCAGATAGACCATTGCCAAAAATATTTGTGGCTGATGGTGGGTTTGCTTTTCTGGTAGAGGCCGAGGTAGAGGCTGTTCTCTGTGATCCATTAACTGTTCCTCTACCTTGTGGTTGAGAATCAAACATAGAGTCCTGAAATGTTCAACATTAGCAAAAGCTAACACTAGTAAATGGTATCCAGACTTCATTTTATGTAAATATTTTGGGGCTCGAATGTACCGCTGTTGGTGTTGGGGCCCTCTGCTTTGCTGCACTAGTATCTCGAGCATCCATACGAAAGAAGGACTCAACATCATTTGGTGTGCTCTGTTTTTCTTTTGCCGCCGCCGCAGCTGCTGCTGCCTGCCTTTGTCGAGCCTCAGCAGCAGCTCTTTCCACCGCAGCTCGCTCAGCTCTCTTCCTTGCTTCTTGCTGAACTCTCTCCGCAGCAGCTCTATCTGCTGCCGCCCTCTCCCTAGCAGCAGTCCTCTCCCTTTCCCTGGCTTCAGCAGCAGCCCTCTCCCTTTCTTCTGCAGCAGCCCTTGCAACCCTATCTTTAGCCTCAGCTGCAGCCCTCTCACGGGCTTCCTGATGAGCCCTCTGCACAGCAGCACGCTGTGAGCGTTGGCGGGCATCCCTTTCAGCTTTTGCATGAGCTTCAGCAGCTGCTCTCTCCCGTGCCTCCTTCGTAGCCCTCTCAACAGCTTGTTTCTCTCTTTGCTGTTCCAATACCCTCTCCTTTTCAAGTCTTCTCTGTTCCTCCCTTAGTCTCATTTCTCGCACATGTTCCAATCTTTCCTGGCTTTCTCTCTCTTCACGAGCTGATGAACTTGAATCAAACTCTTCGTCATCATCAAAAGCATTTTTATCATAATAAGCAGGCATCTGATGCTTTCCCATGGCAACACCTTCTGATTCATCTACTGAAGAATCATCTGCTTGCTCTGGCGTATCTTTGTACTGGTTGTGCTTTTGGCTGGACTGTGACACATACTCGTCATCTTCTACATTTGCTTTTGCACCCAGGGGGTTTTGTTTAAGAAGTGGTGGTGATCTGGAAGGTGCCGGAGCACTAGTTGGCCGTGTGAAGAGAGGGATCTCAGAAACTGTAAGCCATATATCGTCTTCGGATTCAGTAGATATCGGTGACTGATTATCCATACCATTGCCACTGTATCTCTCTGAACTGTCATCGACATGAATATCAGAGTACCTTGCAGATTGTGATTTTGGCATGTCATTTCCGAAGTCCTCCAGAGAAGATCTGCTTGCTGGATTTCTCTTCACTGAGCTTTGTACAGAACTTGACTCTCGGGCTTTGCTTTGTAGATGACTATCCTTGGTGTCGCCATTGATTTCCGAGGTAAACAAAGGATCTGATTTTGGGGCCTGGTCAAAAGCGCTTGAATCCTCAAATAGACTATCAGCAGCAGCAGCACTATCAACATTCTTGCCTTCAGTGTTTGCAGACTTATCAAGATCTTCCAAGGGATCTGTGAATCTCCCCGGGGATGGATATGCGGAACCTGGAACAGAAACTCTTTCTAGGACAACAAATGGATCATCTACGAAGCTGGCTGTTGATTTTGAAGCTGGAACTGCTGGCTTCTTTTTGTTATCATCATTAGTGTTCCTAAAAGTTATAATGAATATTATGGGAACACATTTTTTACAGAACTTGTATGAAATGAGCAAGAAGATAGCATAAAATAGAAGCGTGAGGTTTATGGGAACCAAAATGCACAACTTGGTCTATTCTTTAAATATGCTTCTATCATCAGATCTTTTGGTAACAGTCATCTTCCTCGAGGTTTTTGACCCATCAGTATGGAGAAAAAAGGTTTTTCAATTGGCATCAGCAAAGTTGAATACCACAGCTTCGGAAACTTTGACACTGTACTGCTATTGGATGAACTAGCGAAGAAAACATACCGTACTACTGAAGAAGTAATATGCGTGGAAGAGAAAAGTAAGAATTACCAGCCAAGGCACATAAGATCTCTAATAGTGCAACGCATGGCATGTATATAATACTGCATAGTCTATACTCCTTTCCTTAGTGGAATAAGGGAGATGACATAGAGTTAACCTTCCAGCATGATTCAATTATGTCTGCAATTTACTTATTTAGTCTGACAAAACTTTAATTGTCACTTTATGCTATACCTAATGGATTGAAATCTTTGTTATCTGTTGTGTTGAAAGCGAACTCTGTTCACGGACCCTTCCTCATGTTAGGCTCAATATAGTGCATACGTTATAATCTCAACTGATTTAAGATACACCCAAACGCATCAGCACAAGCATGGAAAAAGGAAGATCAGCAGTTATTTTTCGTCAATTTAACCACGGATGCCAGGGAAGCTCTCTTTGCATAAGGTCGCTTCTAACATTCACTAAGATTCGATTCTAGATTTTCACATTACAGTTCAACCTATCCACATCACACTATCACAGTCTGAGACACAAGAATGAACAACCAGACCCAATGCAAATCTAATCTAAACAGCAAAAGCTAGAGCGCTCACCTACTCTTTGGCGGGCTGCTACTGGCGAAACCTGGGATCAGATCATCGAACCCGTTGCCCTGCTGGTCCTCCTCCACCACCGACTTCTTCTCCCTGGCCAGCTTCATTCCGAACCCTCCCAGCAGGTCGTCGTCCTCGACCACCACCGACCTCTTTATCTCCTCCGCTTGCGGCTTCCCGCCGAAGCCCCCTAGGAAGTCGTCATAGGAAGGCGGAGCCGAGCGATTGCTGCTCGTGAACACGTCGTACGCGGGAGCCGCCGCCGCCCCCGTCCCGAACACGCCGTCACTGTCGTACGTGGAGTTGGAGGCCCTCGTCCCGCGGACCGGTTCGAAGAAGTCGTCGTCGAACAGCGGCTTGGTTCCAGCTGCCGCCGCCGACGATGAGGAGGGTCCCTTGAACGAGTCGAAGATCGAATCGAGGGGTGGACCGGAGGCGGAGGCCGCGGGGACGGGCGCGCCGAAGAGGCCGTCGTAGGACGGGGCGGGGATGGATCTGGGGTTGGGCCAGGCGGATCCACCGCCGCGGGCGGCGGCCATGGGCGCGGCCTTACCCTGCGGCCGCACTCCGAAGTCCCTCGCCAGGAGCCCCTCGATGCCGTCCATGGCCCGCGAACGGCGGCGGCGGCGGCCTCGCCGGAGAGCAGGAGATAGAATGGGGGAGAGATCGGGAGAGAGAAAGTGGTGAGAAAGGGGAGGAAGGTGGTGATGTATCTTTCTCTCTCTTTGTTGGCACGTTCGTTGGCACGTTCGGTCGGTGTATGGGGGGTGGCGCCCACCGGAGGTTGGCATGCATGCCAAATCTCTACTATTATAAAGGGGATCGAACGTCGTGATGGTTCGATCCCCTACTACCGCTAGCTATCGAAAGTCCTCCCACCGCTTCTTCTATCCCCGCCCTAAAAAAGCCAAAGAAAACCACAACCCACGAACGCACGATCCAACGCCCACGCAGCCTCCTCGCCTCTCGCAGCCCATGTGTGACGCCCCCGATTTAATCGTACACTAATCATGCACGCAAATGTGTATGATCAAGATCAAGGACTCACGAGAAGATATCACAACACAACTCTAAAACATAAATAAGTCATACAAGCATCATAATACAAGCCAGGGGCCTCGAGGGCTCGAATACAAGTGCTCGATCATAGACGAGTCAGCGGAAGCAACAATATCTGAGTACAGACATAAGTTAAACAAGTTTGCCTTAAGAAGGCTAGCACAAACTGGGATACAGATCGAAAGAGGCGCAGGCCTCCTGCCTGGGATCCTCCTAAACTACTCCAGGTCGTCGTCAGCGGGCAGCACGTAGTAGTAGGCACCTCCGGTGTAGTAGGGGTCGTCGCCGACGGTGGCGTCTGGCTCCAGGGCTCCAGCATCTGGTTGCGACAACCAGGTAGAAGGGAAAGGGGAAAAGGGGGAGAAAAGCAACCGTGAGTACTCATCCAAAGTACTCGCAAGCAAGGAACTACACTACATATGCATGGGTATATGTGTAAAGGGCCATATCAGTGGACTGAACTGCAGAATGCCAGAATAAGAGGGGGATAGCTAGTCTTATCGAAGACTACGCTTCTGGTCACCTTCATCTTGCAACAGGCAGAAGAGGGTAGGTCGAAGTCCTCCAAATAGCATCGCATAGCATATCCTACTCGGCGATCCTCCCCTCGTATCCCTGAGGGAGAGCGACCACCGGTTGTATCTGGCACTTGGAAGGGTGTGTTTTATTAAGTATCCGGTTCTAGTTGTCATAAGGTCAAGGTACAACTCCAAGTCGTCCTGTTACCGAAGATCACGGCTATTCGAATAGATTAACTTCCCTGCAGGGGTGCACCAACTTACCCAGCACGCTTGATCCCATTTGGCCGGACACACTGTCCTGGGTCATGCCCGGCCGCGGAAGATCAACACGTCGCAGCCCCACCTAGGCTCAACAGAGAGGCCAGCACGCCGGTCTAAACCTAAGCGCACAGGGGTCTGGGCCCATCGCCCATAGCACACCTGCACGTTGCGTACGCGGCCGAAAGCAGACCTAGCCTAGTGGCGTTCCAGTCCAATTCGGCGCGCGCCGCTCCGTCGCTGACGTCTGAAGTGCTTCGGCTGATACCACGACGTCGGGGATACCCATAACTACTCCCGCGTAGATGGTTAGTGCGTATAGGCTCGTAGCCAACTCAGATCAAATACCAAGATCTCGTTAAGCGTGTTAAGTGTCCGCGAACGCCGAACAGGGCCAGGCCCACCTCTCTCCTAGGCGGTCTCAACCTGCCCTGTCGCTCCGCCACAAAGATCCACACAGAGGGCCGTCGGGGCAAAGGTCCTTTCAGCCCCCAATCCGTGAATCACTCGCGGGTACTCTTCGAGCTGACCCGACTTTAGTCACCATTTGTATAGTATGTATGTATGTATAGTATATACCCGTGATCACCTCCCGAGTGATCACGGCCCAATAGTATAGCAAGGCAGACTGACAAGAATGTAGGGCCAATGTTGATAAACTAGCATCCTATACTAAGCATTTAGGATTGTAGGTAAGGTATCAATAGATGTAGCAACAATGTCAGGCTATGCATCAGAATAGGATCAACGGAAAGCAGTAACAGACTACACTACTCTAATGCAAGCAGTATAGAGAAGAGTAGGCGATATCTGGTGATCAAAGGGGGGGGGCTTGCCTGATTGCTCTGGCAAGAAGGAGGGGTCGTCAACTCCGTAGTCGAACTGGGCAGCAGCAGCGTCGGTCTCGTAGTCTACCGGAGAGAAGAGGGGGAAGAAACAATGAATACAATGCAAACAAATGCATATCGATGCATGACATGACAAGTAACGATGCTAGGTGTGCCCAATCGCGGTAGTAGGTGATACCGACGAAGGGGGGAAACATCCGGGAAAGTATTCCCGGTGTTTCGCGTTTTCGGACAGATAAACCGGAGGGGGAAAGTTGCGTGTTTGGTATGTTAGGGGTGCGTGGCGGACGAACGGACCGCGTATCCGGATTCGTCTCGTCGTTCTGAGCAACTTTCATGTTGAAAATAATTTAATCCGAATTACGGATTAAAAGATATGATTTTCTAAAGATTTTATTAATTTCTAAAATTTAATTAATTATTTAATTAATTCGAAAATGGATTTATGACATCAGCATGATGTCATGCTGACATCAGCAGTCAACAGGGGTTGACTGGGTCAAACTGACGCGTGGGTGTGGCGCCCCCGATTCAATCGTACACTAATCATGCACGCAAATGTGTACGATCAAGATCAAGGACTCACGGGAAGATATCACAACACAACTCTACAAATAAAATAAGTCATACAAGCATCATAATACAAGCCAGGGGCCTCGAGGGCTCGAATACAAGTGCTCGATCATAGACGAGTCAGCGGAAGCAACAATATCTGAGTACAGACATAAGTTAAACAAGTTTGCCTTAAGAAGGCTAGCACAAACTGGGATACAGATCGAAAGAGGCGCAGGCCTCCTGCCTGGGATCCTCCTAACTACTCCTGGACATCGTCAGCGGGCTGCACGTAGTAGTAGGCACCTCCGGTGTAGTAGGGGTCATCGTCGACGGTGGCGTCTGGCTCCTGGACTCCAGCATCTGGTTGCGACAACCAGAAAGAAAGGAAAGGGGGGAAAAGGGGGGAGAAAGCAACCGTGAGTACTCATCCAAAGTACTCGCAAGCAAGGAACTAAACTACATATGCATGGGTATATGTGTAAGGAGGCCATATCAGTGGACTGAACTGCAGAATGCTAGAATAAGAGGGGGATAGCTAATCTTGTCGAAGACTACGCTTCTGGTAGCCTCCGTCTTGCAGCATATAGAAGAGAGTAGATTGTAGTCCTCCATGTAGCATCTTCAAGTAGCATCTCCAAGCAGCATCTCCAAGTAGCATCGCATAGCATAACCCTACCCGGCGATCCTCCTCTCGTCGCCCTGTAGAAAAGCGATCACCGGGTTGTCTGTGGAACTTGGAAGGGTGTGTTTTATTAAGTATCCGGTTCTAGTTGTCATAAGGTCAAGGTACAACTCCAAGTCGTCCTGTTACCGAAGATCACGGCTATTCGAATAGATTAACTTCCCTGCAGGGGTGCACCACATAGCCCAACACGCTTGATCCCATTTGGCCGGACACACTTTCCTGGGTCATGCCCGGCCTCGGAAGATCAACACGTCGCAGCCCCACCTAGGCAAAACAAAGAGGCCAGCACGCCGGTCTAAACCTAAGCGCGCAGGGGTCTGGGCCCATCGCCCTGAGCACACCTGCACGTTGCGTGGGCGGCCGGAAGCAGACCTAGCCTAGTGGCGTTCCAGTCCAATCCGGCGCGCACCGCTCCGTCGCTGACGTCTGAAGTGCTTCGGCTGATACCACGACGTCGGGATACCCATAACTACTCCCACGTAGATGGTTAGTGCGTATAGGCTCGTAGCCGACTCAGATCAAATACCAAGATCTCGTTAAGCGTGTTAAGTATCCGCGAACGCCGAACAGGGCCAGGCCCACCTGTCTCCTAGGTGGTCTCAACCTGCCCTGTCGCTCCGCCACAAAGTAACAGTCGAGGGCCGTCGGGAACCCAGGCCCACCTCTACCGGGATGGAGCCACCTGTCCTTTCAGCCCCCTCGTCAGAATCACTTGCGGGTACTCAAAGAGCTGACCCGACTTTAGTCACCATCTGTATAGTATGTATGTGTGTATAGTATATACCCGTGATCACCTCCCAAGTGATCACGGCCCAATAGTATAGCAAGGCAGACTGACAAGAAGGTAGGGCCAATGATGATAAACTAGCATCCTATACTAAGCATTTAGGATTGCAGGTAAGGTGTCAACAGATGTAGCGACAATGTCAGGCTATGCATCAGAATAGGATTAACGAAAGCAATAACATGCTACACTACTCTAATGCAAGCAGTATAGAGTAGAATAGGCGATATCTGGTGATCAAAGGGGGGGCTTGCCTGGTTGCTCTGGCAAGAGAGAGGGGTCGTCAACTCCGTAGTCGAACTGGGGCGTCAGCATCGTCACGGGGTCTACCGAAGAGAAGAGGGGGGAGAAACAGTAAATACATAGCAAGCAAGTGCATAACAGGACAACAGGCAGAGCTAGACGTGTTCTACGCGGTAGGAGGTGATACCGGTGAAGGGGGGAAGCATCCGGAAAGTATTCCCGGGGTTCCGTGTTTTCGGGCAGAGGAGCCGGAGGGGGGGAAAGTTGCGAGTTCGATAGGTTAGGGGGGTGTGGCGGACGAACGGGTTGCGTATCCGGAATCGTCTCGTCGTTCTGAGCAACTTTCATGTTGAAAATATTTTAATCCGAGTTACGGATTAAAAGATATGATTTTCTAAAGATTTTATTAATTTCTGGAATTTATTTAATTATTTAATTAATTCGGAAAATGGATTTATGACGTCAGCATGACGTCATGCTGACATCAGCAGTCAACAGGGGTTGACTGGGTCAAACTGACGCGTGGGTCCAATGGGACCCACCTGTCATACTCTGTTAGGTTAATTAGGATTTAGTTGAACTAATTACTGTTTAATTAAGCTAACAGGTTAATTAGATTAATTAATTAAGGTTAATTAACTTAATTAATTTAGTTAGTTAATTAATTAATTAAATTTATTTTTATTTTAATTATTGTTTTATTTATTTTTATATACTCTTTTTTTTAACGTTTTGGGGGCGGGCCCCCTTTGTCATAGGGCCCTGGGAGCTAACGGGCATGCGGTTGCCGCGGGTGCGGGCGCTGGGCGTCGGCGCCCGACTGGGCGAGCGCCCAGATCGACAGGGGGAGGCGCCGGCCACGGGCACGGCAAGCCCAGACGCTG
>NC_057804.1:162612865-162620516 GCF_018294505.1 Triticum aestivum | reverse complement strand
GGGAGGGGGGAGAGGTGGCGTCGGGAAGGGGGGAGTGAGGTGGGTCGTGGGTTAGGGTTTCCTCCCTGGTGGGGATATGGAGGGGGCTGGGTCGGCCGGCTGGGCCTTTGCCCAGTTGGGCTGGCCAGCTGGGCCACAGATGGCCCAGTGGGGGGGTGCCTCTTTTTTTTATTTTTAGTTAGATTTGTTTTCTGTTTTTTTATATACTTTGCTTTCTTTTAGTTTCCTATTATTTTAGTTTTAGTAAATTACCAAAGTGGCACCTAAATAGGATTTTACAAATTATGCCACCGCCACAATAGTTTAATACTTATAAAAATTTAGTTTTGAAAATGTTTATTATTTTTTAAAGCATTAAAATAATTGTTTTTTTCTACTCTTTTATTCATTTAACAGTATTTAAACATTTTATAAAAGTGTGGTTTCTCCACCATAATTATCTATGCAATATTTGGTTCACTCCGAACATTTTAATTTTAATATTTGAAAACTTTTATTGTTTGCCTATTTTTGAATTTGAATTTGAATCGGTTTCGAACTAACTCGAGATTAGCAACTTTAAACGAGGTGACGTGGCACCATTAGCAGAGGATCACTGTAGCTTAATTACCCGGGCGTCACAATTCTCCTCCACTACAAGAAATCTCGTCCCGAGATTTAGGATCGGTTATAAGGGGGAAGGGGTCTGGTTACGAAATTCCAACTTGTGGCGCCCCCGATTCAATCGTACACTAATCATGCACGCAAATGTGTACGATCAAGATCAGGGACTCACGGAAAGATATCACAACACAACTCTACAAATAAAATAAGTCATACAAGCATCATAATACAAGCCAGGGGCCTCGAGGGCTCGAATACAAGTGCTCGATCATAGTAGCTCTTCTCGAAGAGGTCGACCCATTACATTGATGTCTTCAGTCCTCTCCTTCAGGTCATCATGATGAAGTTTGTCGTCCTTTCTTCGGGGTTCCATCGTACTTACGAAAGGAAAAAGGGTGGGTATTCCGAGAGAATGGACCTCTGCAGGTTTGACTATCTGGTCGATAACATCGGGGAGGGTGACGGAAGTAACTCTCGAATTGAAACTTAAGAAAATATCAAGAGCAGAGTAAGGAGGTATCCTGGGAAGTTTCGAGCGGGCAGGCAATTGTTCGATGCCTGAAACGAAGTGTTGAAGGGGTTTAGAGCAATGTAAATAAGCATTGCATCTGATACCTGAATAGATCAACAGGCAGGTGGCCCGTGAATTACCTACAAAGTCAAGCGCGAGGAATAACTTTGACAACAGGGTGTACAAGAGTGTCAGGTTTCGATCCTGTGGAACTGTGGGTTATGGGCCCACCATGTGGGTTAAAAGTAGAAAGGGGGGGCTGACATCTTGTACGATCGCGATAGCAAGGCCTGTCAGAGAGTAGCATGTCAGTTATGTCGGCAACAATGTCGGTACCAAGGGCGAGGGACGAAGAGAACCATTTTCCTGCTCGTTGAACGAGGCGGACCAGTAGGCGAAGTTCTCGTCCATCGGTGGATACCGAAATGTCATCAACAAAAGTAACAGGGTCTTACTGACAGAATTGTACAATGAGGTGTTTACATAAGCAGGAGAATATTACTGCTCAGATCATATAGTTCACAAGAAAGGTTAAACCAACAATGGAAGGAAAATATGATCATCAGATTAAACAGAACAATGGAAAGGAAAATGTGTTTAAACACATATTTCAGGGGTATATCCTTCCCAAGGACAAGCAGAGCATGATATCCATGTCAGGATATAATGTAGAAAACTCTTTAGGTAGGGGAGAGAATTTTCATGACATTGCCCATACAACGGTGTTTGGGTAATTGAGCAAGAAACATTTAGCATTGGGCTTCAAATGGTCTTGTTGAAAATCAGAGTACCATAGACATGCTTCGAGATAGCATTGACATGGTCATCAGGTGAAGATCAGACTATGGGAACAAGAAGGATCCATCAGGAATAACTTGTAGAATAAGTCTTACAATTTCCTCATGGATGAATGGATAACCTTGCTGAAAAGGAATCTATAATGATAGGTCCTCCAGCCGGGGGGGGGGGGTGCTAGGCATGACATCATGTTACCGGGTCATCAAAGGATCAACATTATAACTCTTGGAAAGTTGTCCCAACCATCATATCTGACCGAGATTCATATCCAATTGGTGTCATGAAACCTTAGACTCGGGGGGGTCCGAGAGGGAAAAGGTGCAACACAAATTGTCGAAATGACATTGCAAGATCCTCGAGAAATGAACTATGGGAGCGGGTTCTTGAAGCAATAGTTCATCATTAAACCAAGGAGAGGACAAGGAGGTGTCTGGTGAACTCAACGGCAATTCACCGAGATTACCAAAAGATGGATTTCCACCATTAAGTGAATAAGGAGATAACATTTGTCAGATCAAATGATATAAGGAAGTATGCTCGAGGAAAACATACACAATTAAACATTGGTTGATATGTGCGCCCAAAATATGGGTTGGGTTGCACGACCAATGTCAGAATGGTGATTCAATTAGCGAAGGACTTAGAATGAACCATCGCCCATTCACTTCAAAGAAATAGGGTTGCTAGAAGGAAAGAATCCAAACAACATCGTTCACTTGTTGGAATTAACACGGGGACCAAGAAAGAATGGTGATGGTGAGAAGTATTTCTATGTCAAGAATTCTCAAGAGGTGGAACAATTCTCAGAACATTCTTGACATAAAGGATGGTAATACTCCAAGGTAAAGAAAAACAATTGCTGGATAGCAAGGAACTCAAGGTATAACACCAAACATGAACAAGCTTGTGTTGGTGGGAGGGCAATAAAGTGGTCGACGATAATACAATTTATTGAGGGCAAGGATGGTATTTCTCATCATGAATTCAATTGATATCCTGGATGAGCTCAGAATGTTGATGATCACGACACCTTTGTCGCGAGAGTTCATGAAGATGTAATCGATCGGTAACGACATCAAGTCAAGTAATGATGAAGTGAAAGGTTATTGGAAACAAGGGTACGGCACAAACTCGAAACCAAGCTTGTTGTTCAAGGAGAAATGATATGACGATGAGGATCGACGTAAGGTTAGTTCATCGTCGAAAATTGGTGCTCCGAGAATAAGGACCAGGTAGCACAGTTAGAATCGTCACGACAATGATATAGCCAAACAGACTAGTAATGGCGTGATCGGGTACAAACTCATACTTATAGAAGCTTACTGAAGAGTTGTTGAACCGAAGAGCGGACTCGGTTCAGTTATCGGTGTCTTTCAGTGTTCAATAACTCAGAGCCCGTGAAAAATTGGAATCAGTGGGAAGGTAGCACTTGATGAAGAACTCATAAGAAGTTATGCAGTTCTAAGATAACCTCGAGATACCAGGGGGGGTAATACTCGATGACAGATCAAAGTAGAGGTTGGACCGGGGTATTGCTCTACAGAAGACAAGTGCTAAAACTTGCACGAGAAATGGTACTTAAAGGAGAACATGGTCAGAACCACGATTGCAAAAAGGCCAGATCTCAGATATAAGATGAACTTATACCAAGGGAATAATTGATTTTAAAAGAAGCTTCGATGAGAAGATGTACATCGTGTCCATGGGCATGAACGCAAAGTTCAAGGTCGACTCCCACTTCTCCAATGCACAACCTTTCATTCACTTCTCGCGCTCAATGAAGTTGTAGTTTTGAAATTTAATCTGGCAAAATACCAGAAGAGCACGACTCGTGAAAACTTTCGAGCTCACACCTATTAAGGAAGGCATAGGTTCAACCCATCGGGGCATCTTAGAATTATATACCAGAATCTTTAGGAGTAATTAACTCAAGCTCGAAGACAGAGCATGGTTAAGAGAGCAGAGGATACAATTTACCAAAGGCATTATGTATCAGAGGAAAGGCTCACAAGGTTATTGAATATGAAGGGCGTTGTCAGATAAAATCCAACAAAGGATCTGGTGGTCCACAAGGGATCTGACGTGAGCATCGGTACTCAACTAGAGGAAGAAGATTGCAAGGAGATCAGATTATAGAAACAACTGACTAACTCAATTGTCAAATGCAAAGGAATTATGATTTCCAAATCAAGGGATCAGAAGCAATGCTCTGATTAGGGATGGATAAGTTGAATAGCCTTATGGTACAATCAACGACAATTGGATTGGTCGAGAACCAATTCCAGTTAAAAGAATGGCAGCTCAGCCGGAAAAGTAACTTATAAGGATCAAAGATGATTGCGTGTATTCGCAAACATATCGAATCAACGGACTCAAATGATAATGACAATGGATGTCAACAAGATTACTAGACTTATGGGATTAACCATAATGCAAGTAATCAAGAATTTCAAGAGCAATAGGATGCTCAGGATTTTCGGAAGATCCAATGGTATTTCGAGGATTCGTGACATACATGCATCAACTGGGGATGAGTGGATACTTGGTAAGTGCGAGAAATTATCCGTAGTGGTATTCAGGCGACAAGGAACTGCAAGGCAGTAGGCACAAAAGGATTCTCGTAACATTAAAGAGAATTTCGGGGTATCTTGTAATAACAAGATCAATGGGGGATGATCGTAAGAATGGCAAGTGTAAGTAGTTATCCATACGGATTTATCGGTGGTCAGGAATAGCCAAAGTGATGGGCACAAGTCTCGAGAGAACATCAGAGAGTATCTTCGGAATCTTCTGACGTAGCCGGTGATCATCCGGACTAAAGGACCCCTCCGGTAGAAAGTATCTTCGAGAACCTAAAAGTTAGAATTTAGTAAAAATCGTTTAACCCGAATAGAAGAGAGTTCAGAATCCCAGAGTAAAGGTCGAGGAGTAAAAGATCCTAATACCACCCAATGGCGACGTGGGCCCGTAAGGCACACAACCAAGTTAGTAAAAGTTTTTGCAATGTCTAGACTCGACTTTGGCCAAGGAGTGTGGAAGGGGGATTCCTACAGGCAGTCGGCTCTGATACCAACTTGTGGCGCCCCCGATTCAATCGTACACTAATCATGCACGCAAATGTGTACGATCAAGATCAGGGACTCACGGGAAGATATCACAACACAACTCTACAAATAAAATAAGTCATACAAGCATCATAATACAAGCCAGGGGCCTCGAGGGCTCGAATACAAGTGCTCGATCATAGACGAGTCAGCGGAAGCAACAATATCTGAGTACAGACATAAGTTAAACAAGTTTGCCTTAAGAAGGCTAGCACAAACTGGGATACAGATCGAAAGAGGCGCAGGCCTCCTGCCTGGGATCCTCCTAACTACTCCTGGACATCGTCAGCGGGCTGCACGTAGTAGTAGGCACCTCCGGTGTAGTAGGGGTCGTCGTCGACGGTGGCGTCTGGCTCCTGGACTCCAGCATCTGGTTGCGACAACCAGAAAGAAAGGAATGGGGGGAAAAGGGGGGAGAAAGCAATCGTGAGTACACATCCAAAGTACTCGCAAGCAAGGAACTAAACTACATATGCATGGGTATATGTGTAAGGAGGCCATATCAGTGGACTGAACTGCAGAATGCCAGAATAAGAGCGGGATAGCTAATCCTGTCGAAGACTACGCTTCTGGTAGCCTCCGTCTTGCAGCATATAGAAGAGAGTAGATTGTAGTCCTCCATGTAGCATCTTCAAGTAGCATCTCCAAGCAGCATCTCCAAGTAGCATCGCATAGCATAACCCTACCCGGCGATCCTCCTCTCGTCGCCCTGTAGAAAAGCGATCACCGGGTTGTCTGTGGAACTTGGAAGGGTGTGTTTTATTAAGTATCCGGTTCTAGTTGTCATAAGGTCAAGGTACAACTCCAAGTCGTCCTGTTACCGAAGATCACGGCTATTCGAATAGATTAACTTCCCTGCAGGGGTGCACCACATAGCCCAACACGCTTGATCCCATTTGGCCGGACACACTTTCCTGGGTCATGCCCGGCCTCGGAAGATCAACACGTCGCAGCCCCACCTAGGCAAAACAAAGAGGCCAGCACGCCGGTCTAAACCTAAGCGTGCAGGGGTCTGGGCCCATCGCCCTGAGCACACCTGCACGTTGCGTGGGCGGCCAGAAGCAGACCTAGCCTAGTGGCGTTCCAGTCCAATCCGGCGTGCGCCGCTCCGTCGCTGACGTCTAAAGTGCTTCGGCTGATACCACGACGTCGGGATACCCATAACTACTCCCACGTAGATGGTTAGTGCGTATAGGCTCGTAGCCGACTCAGATCAAATACCAAGATCTCGTTAAGCGTGTTAAGTATCCGCGAATGCCGAACAGGGCCAGGCCCAACTGTCTCCTAGGTGGTCTCAACCTGCCCTGTCGCTCCGCCACAAAGTAACAGTCGAGGGCCGTCGGGAACCCAGGCCCACCTCTACCGGGATGGAGCCACCTGTCCTTTCAGCCCCCTCGTCAGAATCACTTGCGGGTACTCAAAGAGCTGACCCGACTTTAGTCACCATCTGTATAGTATGTATGTGTGTATAGTATATACCCGTGATCACCTCCCAAGTGATCACGGCCCAATAGTATAGCAAGGCAGACTGACAAGAAGGTAGGGCCAATGATGATAAACTAGCATCCTATACTAAGCATTTAGGATTGCAGGTAAGGTGTCAACAGATGTAGCGACAATGTCAGGCTATGCATCAGAATAGGATTAACGAAAGCAATAACATGCTACACTACTCTAATGCAAGCAGTATAGAGTAGAATAGGCGATATCTGGTGATCAAAGGGGGGGCTTGCCTGGTTGCTCTGGCAAGAGAGAGGGGTCGTCAACTCCGTAGTCGAACTGGGGCGTCAGCATCGTCACGGGGTCTACCGAAGAGAAGAGGGGGGAGAAACAGTAAATACATAGCAAGCAAGTGCATAACAGGATAACAGGCAGAGCTAGACGTGTTCTACGCGGTAGGAGGTGATACCGGTGAAGGGGGGAAGCATCCGGGAAGTATTCCCGGGGTTCCGTGTTTTCGGGCAGAGGAGCCGGAGGGGGGGAAAGTTGCGAGTTCGATAGGTTAGGGGGTGTGGCGGACGAACGAGTTGCGTATCCAGAATCGTCTCGTCGTTCTGAGCAACTTTCATGTTGAAAATATTTTAATCCGAGATACGGATTAAAAGATATGATTTTCTAAAGATTTTATTAATTTCTGGAATTTATTTAATTATTTAATTAATTCGGAAAATGGATTTATGACGTCAGCATGACGTCATGCTGACATCAGCAGTCAACAGGGGTTGACTGGGTCAAACTGACGCGTGGGTCCAATGGGACCCACCTGTCATACTCTGTTAGGTTAATTAGGATTTAGTTGAACTAATTACTGTTTAATTAAGCTAACAGGTTAATTAGATTAATTAATTAAGGTTAATTAACTTAATTAATTTAGTTAATTAATTAATTGATTAAATTTATTTTTATTTTAATTATTGTTTTATTTATTTTTATATACTCTTTTTTTAACGTTTTGGGGGCGGGCCCCCTTTGTCATAGGGCCCTGGGGGCTAACGGGCATGCGGTTGCCGCGGGTGCGGGCGCTGGGCGTCGGCGCCCGACTGGGCGAGCGCCCAAATCGACAGGGGGAGGCGCCGGCCACGGGCACGGCAAGCCCGGACGCTGGCTCAGGGGTGGCCATCGGCGCGCCTGGGCG
>NC_057804.1:162610078-162611259 GCF_018294505.1 Triticum aestivum | reverse complement strand
AGGGTTTCCTCCCTGGTGGGGATATGGAGGGGGCTGGGTCGGCCGGCTGGGCCTTTGCCCAGTTGGGCTGGCCAGCTGGGCCACAGATGGCCCAGTGGGGGGTGCCTCTTTTTTTTATTTTTAGTTAGATTTGTTTTCTGTTTTTTTTATATACTTTGCTTTCTTTTAGTTTCCTATTATTTTAGTTTTAGTAAATTACCAAAGTGGCACCTAAATAGGATTTTACAAATTATGCCACCGCCACAATAGTTTAATACTTATAAAAATTTAGTTTTAAAAATGTTTATTATTTTTTAAAGCATTAAAATAATTGTTTTTTTCTACTCTTTTATTCATTTAAGAGTATTTAAACATTTTATAAAAGTGTGGTTTGTCCACCATAATTATCTATGCAATATTTGGTTCACTCCGAACATTTTAGTTTTAATATTCGAAAACTTTTATTGTTTGCCTATTTTTGAATTTGAATTTGAATCGGTTTCGAACTAACTCGAGATTAGCAACTTTAAACGAGGTGACGTGGCACCATTAGCAGAGGATCACTGTAGCTTAATTACCCGGGCGTCACAGTGGGACCCATTGATCATTGACTGTTTAGCCTAATCATTGTTTAACTAATCTAACTACTGTTTAATTAAATTAATTAGTTAGTTAGGTTAAGCTAAATATGATTAATTAACTTAATTATTTCCTTAATTAAATAATTAATTTAATTATTATTATTTTATTTATTTTTATTATTAATTCTCTTTTTTTAAAACGTTTTGTGCGGGGCCCCCATGTTAGTGGCTCAGCGAGAGCCTTAGCGGGCGTTCGGGTAACGGGCACCGGCGTCGCTCGTGCGAAGACCGAGACCGACCCGGGGTGGGGGCAAGGCAAGGCCGTGGCCTCTCGAGGGCGCCGGCGCACTGCAGTAGAGGCCGGTGCGGGTGCGGCGGTGGCTGGGACAAGCGCGGCCCGGCGAGGTGCTTCGCGCGGCAAGGAACGGGGACGGACCGCGGCGACCGCGGCGCGGTCGGCCGGATCGATGGCGATGAGCAGCGGGGCAGAGGGAGTGGCCGGCGGCAGCGCCAACGATGGGGAAAGGGGTGCGGCCCGGCGGACGCAGCGGCAGGGGCGCAAGAGGAGCGCGGGCAGTGGCGAGGCGGGCGGCCCTGAGCAGCGCGCAGCAGGCGCAGGCG
>NC_057804.1:162601677-162609131 GCF_018294505.1 Triticum aestivum | reverse complement strand
CGGGAGGCGAGAGGAGGGGGAAGAGCGACTGGGGGGAGGGGGCGAGTGGGGGAGTGGGTGACGGGGTGGGGTTAGGGTTTGGGTTGTGGGGGATATGGGGAATGGGGGTGGCCGGCTGGGCCTTTGCCCAGTTGGGCCGGTTGGGGGCCTGGCCGGCTGGGCCGTCTGGCCCAGTGGGGGGTGGCCTTCTCTCCTTTTCTTTTTCTTTTTATCTTGTTTTAGTTTTCTGTTTTCCTTTTATTTATTTTCTTTTATTATCTCTTTCCTGTTTAATTCACTTAAAAGTATTTAGGCATTTTATAAAAAGGTGTTTACTACGCCATAATTACCGATGCAATATTAGACATGGCCCGAACATTTTATTTTAATATTTGAAAACTTTTGACGTTTGACTTATTTAGGATTTAAATTTGAAATGGCTTTGAATTAACCTGAGATTAATTACAGTGACAGAGGTGACGTGTCACCATTAACGTGAGATCACTATAGCATGATTATCCGGGCGTTACAAATCTCCTCCACTACAAGAAATCTCGTCCCGAGATTTAAGAGGGGAGTAAGGGGAAAGTTCTGGTTACGATATTCTAACGGATCTTCTCGAGGAAGTTAATTCCTTTCGTTGATGTCTTCAATCCTTTATTCCGATGTATCATGATAAACTTGTCATCATTTCTTCGGGAACTCCATCGTACTTACGAAAAGATAAGGGGCAGCTCACTACGACATAATGCTTTTGAGGGAAACAATCTGGGGTTAACCCATGAATTAGTATAAGATTATCTCTCGAGTTGAACATATGAAATACCTCAAGAGTAAGGTACGAAGGTACCATAATAGGCTCCAAGTGGATAGATAGTTGCTCGAAGCCTGAACCAGAGTGAGAAAGGGGTTCAGAGTAGCGAGAGTAAGTATTGCGTCTGATACCAGAATAGACCACTAGGACAGTGGCCCGTGGATTACATACGAGTCCATGCGCGAGGAATAACTTTGGGAATAGGGGGTGTACAGGACAGTCAGGTTTCGATCCTGTGGAACTGTGGGTTATGGGCCCACCATGTGGTTTTTTTAATAGGAGCAGTGACATCTTACACGGTCATGATAGCAAGGCATGTCGGAGAGTACCAAGTCAGTTATGTCGGCATCAACGTTGGTACCAAGGGCGAGGGACGAAGAGAACCACTTTCCTGCTCGTTGAACGAGGCGGACCAATAGGCAAGGTTCTCGTCCATCGGTGGCTACCGGAATGTCATCAACAATAGTAACAGTGTCTTACTGACAGAATTGCTCACCGAGGAGTTTACATAAGCAGTAGAACATTGCTGCTTAGATTATATAGATCACAAGAAAGGTTCAAACAACCAATGGAAAGTAAAATATGATTATCATATTAAACAGAACAATGGGAAGGAAAATGTGTTTAAACACATATTTCAGGGATATATCCTTCCCAAGGACAAGCAGAGCATGATATCCGTGGCAGGATATAATGTAGAAAACTCTTTAGGTAAGGGGGGAGGAATCTCATGATATTACCCATACAACGGTGTTAGGATAAATGATAAATAAAATTTAGCATCGTGCTTCAAATGTTCCTGTTGAAAATCGGAGTACCATTGACATGCTTCGAGATAGCATTGACATGGTCTTCAGGTGAAGATCAGACTTTGGAAACACGAAGGATCCATCAGGAATAACTAGTAGAATAAGTCTTACAATTTCCTCATGGATGAACGGATAACCTTGCTGAAAAGGAATCTATAATGATAGGTCCTCCAGCCGAGGGGGGGTGCTAGGCATGACATCATGTTACCGGGTCATCAAAGGATCATCATCATAACTCTTGGAAAGTTGTCCCAACCATCATATCCGACCGAGATTCAGATCCGATTGGTGTCAGGATACCTCAGACTTAGGATTCTTGAGAAGAAAAGGTGCAACGCAAATTGACGAGACGACATTGTAAGATTCTCGGGGAAATGAACTATGAAGGGATTTCCGTTAACAAGAGTTCATCATTAACCCAAGGAGAGGACAAGGAGGTGTCTGGTGAACTCAACGGCAACTCATCGAGATTTCCAAAAGATGGATTTCCACAATTATGTGAACAAGAAGGTAACATTAGTCGGATCAAATGAGAAAATGGTGTATGCTCGAGGAGAACATACACAGTTAAACATTGGATGAGAGGTGCACCGGGAATATGGGCTGAGTTGCACGACCAATGCCGGAATGATGATTCAATAATCAATAGTCTAAGAATGAACGACCGACCATTAACTTCAAAGCAATAGGGTTGCTAGAAGGAAAGAATACAAACAACACCGTTCACTTGTTGGAATTAACACGGGGACCAAGAAAGAATGGTGACGGTGAGAAGTATTTCTATGTCAAGAATTCTCAAGAGGTGGAACAAATCTCAGAACATTCTTGACATAAAGGATGGTAATACTCCAAGGTAAAGAAGAACAATTGCTGGATAGCAAGGAACTCAAGGTATAACACCAAACATGAACAAGCTTGTGTTGGTGGGAAGGCAATAAAGTGGTCGACGATAATACAATTCATCGAGGGCAAGGATGGTATTTCTCATCATGAATCCAATTGATATCCTGGATGAGCTCAGAATGTTGATGATCACGACACCTTTGTCGCGAGAGTTCATGAAGAAGTAATCGATCGGTGACGACATCAAGTCAAGTAATGATGAAGTGAAAGGTTATTGGAACCAAGGGTACGACACAAACTCGAAACCAAGCTTGTTGTTCAAGGCGAAATGATATGACGATGAGGATCGACGTAAGGTTAGTTCATCGTCGAAAATTGGTGCTCCAAGAATAAGGACCAGGTAGCACAGTTAGAATCGTCACGACAATGATATAGCCAAACAGGCTAGGAATGGCGTGATCAGGTACAAACTCGTACTTATAGAAGCTTACTGAAGAGTTGTTGAACCGCAGAGCGGACTCGGTTCAGTTATCGGTGTCTTTGAGTGTTCAATAACTCAGAGCCCGCGAAAAATTGGAATCAGTGGGAAGGTAGCACTTGATGAAGAACTCATAAAAAGTTATGTAGTTCCATGATAATCTCGAGATACCAGGGGGGTAATACTCGACACAAGATCAAAGTAAAGGTTGGACTGGTGTATTGATCCATAGAAGACAATTGTTTTAACTTGTCCGAGAAATGAGATCAAAGAAGAACAATCATGGTCGGAACCACGGTTGAAAAAGGCCAGATCCTAGATATAAGATGAACTTATACCAAAGGAATAATTCATTTAAGAGAAGCTTTAATGATAAGATCTACATCGTGTCCAGGGGCATGAACACAAGTTCAAGGTCGACTCCCACTTCTCCAATGCATAACCTTTCATTCACTTCTCACGTTCGGTGAAGTTGCAGTGTTGAAATTTTATCTGGTGAAGCACCAGAAGAGTATGACTCGTGAAAACTTTCGGGTTCACACGGTTTAGAGAAGGCATATGTTCAACCCATAGGGGCTTCTTAGAAGCATATACCACAAGTTTCAAGAGTAAATAACACAAGCCCGAAAGCAAAGCATGGTTGGCCAAGCAGAGGATACAACTTAACAAAGGCATTATGTATCAGGGGAAGAACTCATAAAGTGATCAAATGTGAAGGACACTGGCGGATAACAATCCAACAAAGGATCTGGTGGTCCACAAGGGATCTGACGTGAGCATCGGTACTCAACTAGAGGAAGAAGATTGCAAGGAGATCAGATTATAGAAACAATTGACTAACTCAATTGTCAAATGCAAAGGAATTATGATTTCCAAATCAAGGGATCAGAAGCAATGCTCCGAGTAGGGATGGATAAGTTGAATAGCCTTAGGGTACAATCAATGACAATTGGATTGGTCGAGAACCAATTCCAGTTAAAAGAATGGCAGCTTAGCCGGAGAAGTAATTTATAAGGATCAATGATGATTGCGTGCATTCGCAAACATATTAAGTCAACAGACTCAAAATGATAATGACAAGGAATGCCATTAAGACTACGAGACTTATGGAATTAACCATAATGCAAGCAAGCAAGAATTTCAAGAGCCAAAGGCTCCAGAGGATTTTCGAAAGATCGAATATTATTTTGAAGACTTTTGTGAAACACATGAACAACTGGGGATAAGCGGATACTCGACAAGTGCGAGAATTATCCATAGGGGTATTCAGGTGACAAGGAATTGCAAGACAGTAGGCACAAGATATTCTCGGATCAATAGAGAGAATTTCGGGGTATCTTGTAATAACAAGATCAACTGGGAATAAAAGTAAGAACGTCAAGTGTATGTATTTATCCATAGGGATATTTCGATGGTAGGGAATTGCAAAAGCAACGGACACAAAGTCTCAAAAGAGTTTCGGCGAGTAACTTCGAAATCTTCTGGTGCAGCCGGCGATCACCTGGACTGAAGGGGCTCTCCGGGAGAAAGTATTTTCGAGAACCTAAAGTCAGTTTTGTTTTTAGCAAAATCATTTAACCCGAATAGAAGAGAGCTCAGAGTCCCAGAGTAAAGGTCGAGGAGTAAAAGATCCTAGTACCACCCGATGGCGACGTGGGCCCGTAAGGCACACAGCCAAGTTAGTAAAAGTTTTGCAATGTCTAGACTCGACTTCGGCCAAGGAGTGTGGAAGGGGGATTCCTACAGGCAGTCGGCTCTGATACCAACTTGTGACGCCCCCGATTTAATCGTACACTAATCATGCACGCAAATGTGTACGATCAAGATCAGGGACTCACGGGAAGATATCACAACACAACTCTAAAACATAAATAAGTCATACAAGCATCATAATACAAGCCAGGGGCCTCGAGGGCTCGAATACAAGTGCTCGATCATAGACGAGTCAGCGGAAGCAACAATATCTGAGTACAGCCATAAGTTAAACAAGTTTGCCTTAAGAAGGCTAGCACAAACTGGGATACAGATCGAAAGAGGCGCAGGCCTCCTGCCTGGGATCCTCCTAAACTACTCCAGGTCATCGTCAGCGGGCAGCACGTAGTAGTAGGCACCTCCGGTGTAGTAGGGGTCGTCGCCGACGGTGGCGTCTGGCTCCAGGGCTCCAGCATCTGGTTGCGACAACCAGGTAGAAGGGAAAGGGGAAAAGGGGGAGAAAAGCAACCGTGAGTACTCATCCAAAGTACTCGCAAGCAAGGAACTACACTACATATGCATGGGTATATGTGTAAAGGGACATATCAATGGACTGAACTGCAGAATGCCAGAATAAGAGGGGGATAGCTAGTCTTATCGAAGACTACGCTTCTGGTCACCTTCATCTTGCAACAGGCAGAAGAGGGTAGGTCGAAGTCCTCCAAATAGCATCGCATAGCATATCCTACCCGGCGATCCTCCCCTCGTATCCCTGAGGGAGAGCGACCACCGGTTGTATCTGGCACTTGGAAGGGTGTGTTTTATTAAGTATCCGGTTCTAGTTGTCATAAGGTCAAGGTACAACTCCAAGTCGTCCTGTTACCGAAGATCATGGCTATTCGAATAGATTAACTTCCCTGCAGGGGTGCACCAACTTACCCAGCACGCTTGATCCCATTTGGCCGGACACACTGTCCTGGGTCATGCCCGGCCGCGGAAGATCAACACGTCGCAGCCCCACCTAGGCTCAACAGAGAGGCCAGCACGCCGGTCTAAACCTAAGCGCACAGGGGTCTGGGCCCATCGCCCATAGCACACCTGCACGTTGCGTACGCGGCCGAAAGCAGACCTAGCCTAGTGGCGTTCCAGTCCAATTCGGCGCGCGCCGCTCCGTCGCTGACGTCTGAAGTGCTTCGGCTGATACCACGACGTCGGGGATACCCATAACTACTCCCGCGTAGATGGTTAGTGCGTATAGGCTCGTAGCCAACTCAGATCAAATACCAAGATCTCGTTAAGCGTGTTAAGTGTCCGCGAACGCCGAACAGGGCCAGGCCCACCTCTCTCCTAGGCGGTCTCAACCTGCCCTGTCGCTCCGCCACAAAGATCCACACAGAGGGCTGTCGGGGCAAAGGTCCTTTCAGCCCCCAATCCGTGAATCACTCGCGGGTACTCTTCGAGCTGACCCGACTTTAGTCACCATCTGTATAGTATGTATGTATGTATAGTATATACCCGTGATCACCTCCCGAGTGATCACGGCCCAATAGTATAGCAAGGCAGACTGACAAGAATGTAGGGCCAATGTTGATAAACTAGCATCCTATACTAAGCATTTAGGATTGCAGGTAAGGTATCAACAGATGTAGCAACAATGTCAGGCTATGCATCAGAATAGGATCAACGGAAAGCAGTAACAGACTACACTACTCTAATGCAAGCAGTATAGAGAAGAGTAGGCGATATCTGGTGATCAAAGGGGGGGGGCTTGCCTGATTGCTCTGGCAAGAAGGAGGGGTCGTCAACTCCGTAGTCGAACTGGGCAGTAGCAGCGTCGGTCTCGTAGTCTACCGGAGAGAAGAGGGGGAAGAAACAATGAATACAATGCAAACAAATGCATATCGATGCATGACATGACAAGTAACGATGCTAGGTGTGCCCAATCGCGGTAGTAGGTGATACCAACGAAGGGGGGAAACATCCGGGAAAGTATTCCCGGTGTTTCATGTTTTCGGACAGATAAAATGGAGGGGGAAAGTTGCGTGTTTGGTATGTTAGGGGTGCGTGGCGGACGAACGGACCGCGTATCCGGATTCGTCTCGTCGTTCTGAGCAACTTTCATGTTGAAAATAATTTAATCCAAATTACGGATTAAAAGATATGATTTTCTAAAGATTTTATTAATTTCTAAAATTTAATTAATTATTTAATTAATTCGAAAATGGATTTATGACATCAGCATGATGTCATGCTGACATCAGCATGATGTCATGCTGACATCAGCAGTCAACAAGGGTTGGCTGGGTCAAACTGACGCGTGGGACCCATTGGTCATTGACTGTTTAGCCTAATCATTGTTTAACTAATCTAACTACTGTTTAATTAAATTAATTAGTTAGTTAGGTTAATCTAAATATGATTAATTAACTTAATTATTTCCTTAATTAAATAATTATTTTAATTATTATTATTTTAATTATTTTTATTATTAATTCTCTTTTTTTTAAACGTTTTGTGCGGGGCCCCCATGTCAATGGCTCAGCGAGAGCCTTAGCGGGCGTTCGGGTAACGGGCACCGGCGTCGCTCGTGCGAAGACCGAGACCGACCCGGGGTGGGGGTAAGGCAAGGCCGTGGCCTCTCGAGGGCGCCGGCGCACTGCAGTAGAGGCCGGTGCGGGTGCGGCGGTGGCTGGGACAAGCGCGGCCCGGCGAGGTGCTTCGCGCGGCAAGGAACGGGGACGGATCGCGGCGACCGCGGCGCGGTCGGCCGGATCGATGGCGATGAGCAGCGGGGCAGAGGGAGTGGCCGGCGGCAGCGCCAGCGATGGGGAAAGGGGTG